>NC_134484.1:490421600-490724100 GCF_040206685.1 Ascaphus truei
TAGATATGCAGGGGGTCTCCGGAGCTGAACCGCGTTGGTTTTATGTCCGGGTACCCCCTGCTTCCCAAGATACTGGCCCCATTATGGGGTGCCGGTATCCCTCTGCATTGAAATGTCTCGCGTCATGTGACCAGGACATTTCCTTGCATAGGAGATACCGGCAAAAGGGCCTGTATCTAGGGAAGCAGGGGGTCCCCGGACATAAAACCAATGCGGTTCAGCTCCGGAGACCCCTTGCACATCTACACTATGAATAAAATGTATATTAAAAAACATAATTTGTGGGCGACATTTCCGCTGTGAGAGGAAGCTCTCTCAGAGGCGCTCTCTCTGCAGCAGAAATGAATCGTCGGTTTAGGCCTTTTCAGAGGCTCGATGCTCTCGCTGGCAGCAACTCGCCCGTTTTGGGAATTTTGCTATGACAGATAATCGAGACTTTCTGAATACCGTGATAGCAACGCCCCCAAAAATGTAGATTTAAATGCCCTGGCGATAATTTTTATCAACCTTTACTGAATGAGGCCCAAAGAGTCCGTCTTCAAAAAACCCGACATAACGTACGCTTATTTAATATGGGCTGCAAACAATGCAGCAGATGACAAGATGGCCACAGTTGGCCAAATTTACAAATATTTTATCGAAAATTATGACTTTTACAAATTTTCACCAGATGCTCGTGTGTGGAAGCGTGCAATAAGGAAAAAGTTATGTATCGATCCCTGTTATTTTCGTATTGATCCCGCACACGGAGTTAGAGGAGGGTATTGGTGTGTTGCGCCAGGTTTTTCCAGTATCTTTGATCATGGAGACTTCAAAAGGCAACAGGTCATGGTAAAACCAACTAAGAATCGTCAGTCCCAGGCAAGCAATGAGCCAGTGCCAGCACCGACTTCCAATAACGGTCTGACCGTCAGTAAAAACCTGCTGACCGGCAACCCTTGCTATCTGTCCCTGCATGGATACCTGCAGCCTGAGCCGGATTTCGCGTACAGATTCCAGCAAGCTTGCATGTACGTAAACGATTTCCAGCTTCATCAGCTGTCAACTACAGGTGTAGCAGGCCCGCTGTCACCTGTCAACTACATGTATAATCAAGACTACGGGACTGGCAGTGGCTCGGCGCCAACCGAATGGCAAAGTCTATGGTGGGTACAGCTGCCGTATTTAATTCTTTTTTAACCATATCAATATCAATGCACAGTAAAGCGATTCTCCTGTAATCAATCGCTTTGCTTATGGTTATTGACGTAGTTCTTTTTGTCACAATTCACCAAAATGTAGTCCAGCAATATCATTAGCTGAGCAGCTTCTACAGTAGATACTGAACAATTGGTGGACAGCTAGGCGCATGCGCATTGGAACCTTATTGAAACGCATATGCGTCTCATCACATCTACTGTAGGCGCATGCGTGTATGTGAACAAGAGACGCCCCCCGAGAAAATTATTGTTGGGACTGACCGAAGGGACTGCGGGAACTTCTATAGGGGACAGACTAATTTGAACCAACCATTACAGTAATACTTTTATTTTTCTTCCTCAGAAAAGAAAACTTTGTCATCAGGCTGAGAACGGCAAATGGAGGGATTTCAATGGATAATATCGCTTGTGTAACGATGCTTGCACACTGCTGAATCTGAATCAGTGCCATTTCTATTGATTAGGATAGAATAACTGTGACCTTTATAGAAAACCAGAAACAGTATGCTGTTTTTTTCATAAAGTATACAATACTTTTTTACATACTGTACTGTATAATAAACCTCAAAAATAAAAAGTATGCATTTATTCTGTACATGTATTAGAGTACTGTATGTGTGTTCTAATAATAATACTAATACTAATACTAACACTAATACTAATAATGCGTTTTAATACTGTTTTGATGTACAGCGCATGCCTACAGTATACAGTACAGTACTGTACAGTATGCCTCATGGAACTGTACAGTATGTTCTAGAAACACTGTATTTAGTTACAGTATAAAAGGAGACACAATGAATTTTTTTTTAAACAATCAACATTTTTTTTATTGATGGGTGGATTAATATAAAAAACATTTATGGTGTACTGTAAGTAAAAACATATATTTATGAATACAATTTAAAACAAGCAGCATTTTTTTTATTGAAGTACAGCAAGTCAAAACATTTGCAGGTGTACAGTATGGTGTCAGTAAAAACATTGACAGTATGAATACAATCTAAACAAGCAGCATTTTTTTATTGAAGTGCAGCAAGTCAAAACATTTGCAGGTGTATGGTGTAAGTACAAACATTGACAGTATCAATACAATCTAAAACATTCAACATTTTTTTTATTGAAGTACAGCAAGTCAAAACATTTGCAGGTGTATGGTGTAAGTACAAACATTGACAGTATGAATACCATCTACAACAATCAACAATTTTTTTTTATTGGTGGAGTAAGTAAAAAAACATTTCCGGTGTTCTTTAAGTAAAAACATTTTAGAATACAATTTAAAACAATCAATAAGTCAAAAATGAATCAACATTTGAACAGACGACCAATCACGCAGCGAATTCGATCCCCAGCAGATTGTCCTTCCAGGGCCGATGCATTGTATGCCGCAAAATGCCAATTATGGCATCTCTCACGATTTTCATTAAATGATCTGTAATGGAATGATAGCGCCGCAATTCCTCCACAATAGTCTTTCTTAAATTTTCAGGAAGAGCCTTTCTGGCGCGATTCCCTTCGTAGTTTACATTGTGGGCCCACCCGCAGTACACCGGGTAGGGTACATGGTGCTTGAAAATGTACATGGCATGCCTCTAGGCTATACCAGCACTCACAAACCTATACTTCTCCCTGAGTGGCTGGGACAGCTCGCGCAAGATGATGTCGGGCACCGTCTCAATGCAAGCGTATGTGGGTGGGATTCTTGGAGCGTGTGTGTTTCTGGGAGCGGGTGTGCTTGTGGTGGCGGGCGAGGGTAAGTTGTCTGGGAGGATGCTTTCCTCCTGTCTTGGTCGCCTTGTCTGTGTTGTCTCCTGGCGTGGTCTTGACAGGGTTGTGATGTCATCCTCGTCAATGGTATACATGAACACATATTCTTCAGATGGAGGTGGTGCGCTTGGTGAGGTTGAAGGTCCCATTCATCCCATCCATGCCACCCTCCTGCGTCCGAGATACAGGGACATGAACTCCAAGCAAATTATGTATCCCCGCTATGTCAGTCTCTATCTTCTCCATGCGCTTATCCATCTTCTCCATCTGCTTATCCATCTTCTCCATCCATTGATCCATTTTTAGCATAGTCTCTAAAAGAAGATCTATCTTTACCAGCATAGAGTTCCCAGGGATATAGACACTTAACCCATTCAGCATGTGGTCTAACGCGCTGGATCTTGTGCATGGGGTGCTGTGGACATCTGGGTGGATTGGTGCTGAAGACGATGAGATGGGGGTTCCCTGCAGAGAAGCGGCAGCGTCGTCGAAGAGTGATGGAGGATGTGACCTGTGGATTTCCGGGAGAGCAGCGGCAGCGTCGTCAAGGAGTGATGGACGATGTAACCTGTGCATTTCCGGGAGAGAAGCGGCAGCGTCGTCGAAGAGTGATGGAGGAGGTGACCTGTCGGTTTCTGGGGGAGAAGCGGCAGCATCGTCAAAGAGTGATGGAGGAGGTGACCTGTGGGTTTCTGGGAGAGCAGCTGCAGCGTCATCCAAGAGTGATGGAGAATATAACCTGTGGGTTCAATGGGTTGGCTTCCATTTGTTTTTCTTTAGGTCTATATCAGTGAATTTCTTCTTGACATAATAAGGCTTCTTAAAAGCCTTAGCCTTTGGAGTCGTCAGAAGGTTTTCTTTATTAGCCTTAGCCTTTCGCTTTGGCCTTGGCTTGGAAACGGCTTCCGC
Organism: Ascaphus truei; assembly: GCF_040206685.1. Classification (NCBI taxonomy): domain Eukaryota; kingdom Metazoa; phylum Chordata; class Amphibia; order Anura; family Ascaphidae; genus Ascaphus; species Ascaphus truei. The sequence goes on from NC_134484.1 coordinate 490,425,479, forward strand.
CTTTCGCTTTTTCAGCACGACAGGCACGACAGGCACGACAGAAGAGAGTAGGTTCTTGCGTCCATAGAATCGGGGTTGATCCATGGAAGCAGATGGCACAATGCAGTATCTGGACAAGGGCAAGTTCAGATACAGATCATCGAGTGGGAGGCTATGCAATGTTTATCACCTTTTATGCATGGCGACGATGTGCAGGTGTTAAAAGTGGGCATACTCTATCGTGACTCATTAAAGTATAAATACACCATCCATTTTGTGGATTCACTGCACATTGAATACACATCGACTACTGTAAACATCGAATATACATTCTTGTGCTTGTATTTCTTTCTACATGCAGCGATGACTGTTAAAAAGATTTCTAAGTTTACAATTACACTAAAAATATACTTACTGGGGCGGGGGCAAAAAAAAAAACTTGTTCCCAAAACAAAATGTTTGGAAATAAAGTCTCTAGGCACAATTTCCCAGGAGCGGGAGTTGTGCGCAAATAGAGCTGGACTGAGACTGAGCTAGAAACTGCAAATGCTGCTATTACCGCCATGGATGAAAAGCAGAGCCAATCTGATAAAATGATGGCTAAGCTGAAGCGGAAGTATGAGGAGGCACTGAAGGAGGTGACAGTCTTTCAGAAAGAGGTTCACACTCTTCACGTAGAGCTGAATGCCTCACAACAGGAGGTCAACAGTGTCCGGACAGAGGTGGACGTATATCTGAAAGAGGTTCATACACTCCGCAGAGCACTGGATGCCTCACATCATGAGATCAACAGCTGCCGCACAGAACTGGAAGTCTCCAGAAAGGAACTTCACAGTCTCACTGAGGAGCTGGACATTTCAAAGAAAACTATCCTCCATCTTAACTTAGATCTCAAAGTCTCTCAGAAGGAGCTTCAGAACCTAAACCTGGAGATGGAAGTCTCACGCCAGGAGACTCCAAGCAGATGTGCAAAAATGGAAGGTGGACTGCAAGGAGGTCCTGAATAGTACAGATATTGAAAAAGGAGAAAATCTAAGATTAAAAAAAGAAAATTCGGAGTTGACAAACTACGTCAATGGAAAGAATGAAAAACTGCACGAGCTTGAAAAAATAAAGAAACAGTTGGAAGATGAAAAATTTGAAGCAGAGCACTGACTGCAGAACCAACTGCAAGGTCTGCGTACACACCTCCAGAATGTCGAGGAGAAGCAGCGAACTCTGCAGGTAGAAAATCTTCAGGCTGCTAAAGAAGTACAAAATAGAAAACCTGTCCTGCGCTTCAGCCACACAGCTAGTGCACCGAAGGTGTCAATCTGTCATGTTCCTGGGCATGAGGGAGCAAATGAATGACCCTAGAGTGACCAGAATTATGGAGAGGTAAATAAAGTTGGAAACTCTTACCTTCATTCTCCACTCCGGTCTGGGTCTTGCTCTCTTCTCTCTTCCAGCGTCCGCGTGCTGCCTTCAGCAATGGCGCTACTGCGCATGACAGAACTCCACAAGGTCCCGGATGATACAAAAAACTTTATTGACACAAAATCATACTGGGGCTACACCACGATCTCCTCCTCTACGCGTTTCACCCTTAGGAATAGGGCTTTGTCTTGGAGTGAGGAGATGTGGTGCTGCCTGAACATTTATAGCTAAAAAAGCCCGCGAAAAAATCCTACAAAGAGGGAGGTGGCAATAAATCTAATCGGAAGGGTTCTAAAGATAATGAATTAACATCCCATGCAGTTTCTTTCTCCTTTTCTGAGAGTGATTTCTGTCCATCATCTGGAGAGGACAATGCCGCATCCAGCGAGATGACTCACGTAAGCAGAGCGGTCAGCCAGAAGTCTCCAAAAAACGGGGAAAGACACGAAGAGGCAGAAGGAAAAACGTACAGTGGGAAGCCATCAAAGAGATTAAAGACTTAACTATCAAGAACAGTAATGTGATAAATATTTCCAAATATGAACTTACACAGTCTGAACTGTCCATTTTGCATCTTGGACTGTCCTTTGCACCGAGTACACCATTTAACCTCTTCTCTACCATGGTGGATGTTTTCAAATTTACCCACAAACTAACGCTCAAACGGTTCTTTTCCACCAAGATTGGAACTAAAGATAAAATGTTGCCAATATTTGATATTAACCCTGTTTCCTCTACTTCCCTAGGTTTCCAAGATCTCTGTCACCAGCAAGACCTGATAGATCTCCTTACTGAAAACGATACAGTAGATGACCCAGACTCCTTTTTGGGGAGTATCAATTCGGGTTTTAAAAAGAAATCTACTTTTTACCCCTCCCATATGAAGGGGCAATACATTGACATCTTTCAGAAAGGTGTTGAAAGGGATCTATCACTTCTTGCCAAGGGAGTAGGGCCTATAAGATCTAATGCTTGTGGATTACATGTTGATAACCTTACAGTTGACCAGAGGGCAGCCATAAGATCTCTTGCTGATAATGATCTCATTTGTATTAGGAAAGCTGACAAAGGGGGTGCTACGGTGGTCATTGATAAAGACTACTACGTATCAGAGGCCCAACAACAACTTGGGGATAATGAGGCGTATTCCGTCCTTGCCGGTGATCCGACCCCTCAATTCCTTAAAGAATTTGCTGAACTTATGGATGAAGGTGAGATTCTACAGATTCTCACTCCTTCTGAGCGAGACTTCCTCACCACTCCAGATCCCATCATTCCCATTTTCCATCACCTCCCCAAAATTCACAAAACACTCCACTCACCACCCGGGAGACTGATCATTTCCAGTATTGGGTCTCTGGGAGAGCACCTTTCACAATATATAGATCACTTTTTACAACCACTTGTACACACCTTACCTTCTCACATTTTAGACACCAAGCATGTTTTATCACTTTTAGCACCTTTCACATGGCACCCACACTACATCTGGGTTACACTAGATGTAGCCTCTCTTTACAACATCATTCACCACGACCACGGGCTCACAGCTGTGGAATTCTTTCTCACTGAACACTCCCCTCTTTCTCCTGCACACACTGCCTTTTTACTAGATAGTATTAGATTTTCACTCACCCACAACTATTTTCTTTTTGACCGTCAGTTTTATCTCCAAACACGTGGGACAGCTATGGGGACTTCGTTTTCCCCCTCCTATGCCAACCTGTTCATGGGTTGGTGGGAGGCGTCCCACGTATTTGGAGATTCCAATCCTTACAGGCATCATATAGCGTTTTACAAGCGCTATATTGATGACCTGCTTTTGATCTGGAGTGGTGGAGAGGAGGACCTTAAAGAGTTTCTTATATATTTGGCAGACAACACACTGAATCTTAAATTTACACATGTGTCTGATACAGTACACACCAAATTCAATTTCTCGATCTCAATCTTTACATTGACATTGATAACAAAATTCAATCAGACATTTTCAGAAAAGAAAATGCAAGGAACTCTTTACTCCATGCTAGAAGCTATTTCTCCCGCCCTCTGGTCAGAGGCATTCCGAGGGGCCAGTTCCTCCGCTTACGGCGGAACTGTTCTACCCTCGATGCCTTTGTATACAGGGCGGGTGAGATGAGGGACAGATTCCTGGCAAGAGGATACGCCAAACAGGATCTAGATACGGCCTATGAAATAGCATTGGGTGCTGAAAGAGATCTATTAATTAATATGAACATGAAAGATCTGACACAGATATGTCCCATAACAGCTCCGATACACCTTATTTCATTACCAATTTCAGCGAACAAGCGAATGCCATTAAAGCTATTGTCCAGAAACACTGGGTCACATTATCTATGGACCCATTGCTACAGAAAATGACATGCACTGGTCCGCGCATAGTCTTCTGAAAAGCTGCTACGTTAGGCAATCTATTGTCACCGAGTATGCTACGGTCTGATGCTCGCAAGGATAATAGATTATCACTGTTCCCAAAATTGCAGGGTTCGTTCAAATGCGGCCATTGTAACATCTGTTCATATATGATAAAATCTACACACTTTTCCAACTGTGATGAATCACGTAAATTCAAAATCAGATCCTTTATATCCTGTCAAACATCTTTTGTAGTGTATGTTTTACAATGTGGTTGTAAGAAACAATACGTTGGTCTCACAAGTAGAGTACTCAAGGTTCGTATCTTAGAGCACCTGAGACTTATACGCAACCACGATATGATACATCCAGTACCTATACACTTCAATACATGTCCATTGGGTTCAGTTAATTCATTCCAATGTATAGCCATTGAACATATCCCTTTACCTCCCCGTGGAGGAGATCGGAAAAAAATCTTGTATCAACGAGAGGCTCATTGGATTTTTGCCTTGAATACCCTGCAACCCAATGGACTAAATGTAGAATGGGATTTACGTTGTTTTTTATAAATAAATATAGATGCATCTTATAGTCCTATAAGGTTTCCAAGATATACCGTATGTCTTCTTTTCTTTACATCTTAAAGTATAGAATTATTTATTTATATATTTTTATTGGTTATGCACTGTGTCCCTTTTTCCTTCTTTTCCCTTTTCCCTCCACCCCTACCCCTATCCCCTCTCCCCCCCTCCCCCCCTCTCCCCCTCCCCCCCTCTCCCCCTCCCCCCCCCCTCACTTATTTCCTTTCCCACCCCCATCCATTCTTTTCACCTATCTCCTATACCCCCAAGAGGATCCTAATAGCAGTCTAAATTTATTATGTACCTTTGATTGTTTGGGTTACATACATTTAGCCATGTTTTACCCACACTTAGGGATTAGAGACTGCTGGTTTAAATTAAGGATCAGAGGGATTAAGAGGTTGTTTTTCCCAATGTTGCTAGCATCCTTTTAAAGTACCTTCATGTTTAAGATTAGCCTTTTTAATATTAGTTCATGGTTATTATTCACTATTCATGTTCACTTACTGGCTAATTCTTGAATGACATTATTATGCTTATACATAGCATTGTGTTAAATGCATCTTTTCATGAAGGGGTTAACCACCATTATTACCCGTTTTCGCGGGCTTTTTTAGCTATAAATGTTCAGGCAGCACCACATCTCCTCACTCCAAGATGAAGCCCTATTCCTAAGGGTGAAACGCGTAGAGGAGGAGATCGTGGTGTAGCCCCAGTATGATTTTGTGTCAATAAAGTTTTTTGTATCATCCGGGACCTTGTGGAATTTTGTCATGCGCAGTAGCACCTTTACCAAACACCTTCTATTTGCTAAAGAAGTACAAGTGCTGCAGGAACGTCTGATTACCCAGTATGTCCCCGCAAAGTAGCATGAGAAACTGAAGGCTACTCTGAGCATCACTAAAGCATCGCTAGAGGCCAAGCTTAGAGCCCAGGTGACTCGGCATAAGAGGAAGCACAAGAAGGTCCAGAAACTGAGACAAGTAACTGTGGCCCGAGTAAAGAAATTCACAGTGCTTCACAATACAATGAAAATGTGGAAGCAAGCTCAGAGAAAGCAAAGTGTGAAGATAAATTCCCTGAGAAGAGATTTGCAAGACGCACTCAAAAAACAGTGATCTCTCGCGGATGAGATTACAGTTCTACAAGGACAAGTATTGACCCTGACCAAGCGTCAGTATCCCACAGCCACAAAAACCCACGAAGACAAGGGTACAGTGAGAGCTGGGAATACCGCTCATCTGAAAAACAAGGTTGCAAAATTTGAACCTTCTAAACAAGCACTAGCAAAACCTTCAGCCACCCAACAGGCAACAAAAAAATCAAAACTAGAAGAATCCTTAGCTGATGAAGCTGAAAAGATGGGACATTCTCTGGAAGTGGATGTGGAATTGCAACTCAATCCCAAAGAAGCTGAACTAGCAACACCATTGAGCGGAAAAAGTGTAGAGAGACAGCTTCAAGAGTGGAAAACACAAAGGGCTGTTTTTAAACACTCTGCAACTGTTGCCATACAGTCTGCCTACAATAAGAGGAGCACCCGACGCAAGGGAAATCTCATGACTGCGCACGTAGTAAAAAGACTATACTTGGAAAAAGTCCTCCTCGAGCGACTGAGGAGTGCATATTCGGGAGGAGACACGAATAAACTGGAGAAAGGGCTCCAATCCCAGCGGGACTAAGGGTTCTCTTCCTCCATCCACTCTCATTCAAGTCACAGAGATATCTCGAATGAGAGTGGAAGGATGGGCTTTGGCCGTGGCAAGCCCAAGCTTCCCACAAACAGGGGAGGTATGTAACAGGGGATTTATCCCTGTTCAGGATATGTGCCTCTAATCCAGCAGTGTGGTGGTTAACTGCTGGTTGTAAATTAACCAACACCACCTGGCTGATTAGGTTTGTTAGAAAAGCCTGCCTTTGAGACAGGAAGTGAGATTGTTCCTGAGTCTCACAAATTGTGGGACTGACCATAGGAACAGACGCCTGCCAGAAGAAACTGCACGCTGCCTGCAAGACATAGGGGAAAGTACTTCTAAACCTGGAGAACAAAGAAGCCTTTCCCTACAAGAGACAGATAAGACTTTCCTTTCTAAGACTTGTTGTATATCTGCACATATCAAGATATATGTTTGGGGCTGGGAGACATGCTAATCTAAAGGGAGTTGTGGACTGCATAGGTTTCACTAGAAATACTCCCAAGTGGAACAGAAGCTTTGTTTGACCCCTTATTTTGCATACGTTTGGATGATTTTCTTGTGTTAAAGAAACAGGCGCAATAAAAGCCTTATTTAATTTCACCTTAAAAAAGTCTCCATTGCATACCTCTGCACACGTCCTCTTACAGTAACAAACTTTATACAAAAAAGACACTAGATGGCGCTCATACACTCTACAAAACACAACTTAAACCGTGCAGTAAAATATAGTGACTAGTGATATCAAAATAAATCAAAAAAATAAAGTGCACAAAGTAATAAAAGACACTCAAACCCTTAAAGACTGTTTCACGGTCCACAAAGTAACAAGGAGAAGAATCAGGGGAGCGTCAGTGCCTAAGGAAAAAACGTGATACTCGCATAGTGCAATATGTTAAACAGTACACATACACAGGCAGAGCTCTTAAAAGAGCACAATAAAGCTAAATATCAATGATCACTAAGTATCAGAAATACTAGCTGTGTATGGACATCTGTAATGTCCCATACACACAGGAACAACAAATAGGAGGTAGAAATCCAAAAGAGAGACACCAATCCAAAACTTAAAAAATGTAGATATTTATCCGCATTGATAAAAAGTGGAGGCTTACAGGATTCTGGAAAGGTAACAGCAAGTTTGTACACATGTAGGTTTCGCTCGAGTCGCGTTCTCGGGATCTCTGCACGATGCTGCTTCCTCACACGGTCTCCGACCTGCACTGCTTCAGGGGGCCGATACGTCACTTCCGGGTTCTTCAACTCGTGTAGCGAACGCCACCGGAACTCCACAGCAAGCTCTCTCCCTCTGGATCTCACAAGAGGGGTTACGCTCTACGCGTTTCGCCGTACGTAGTGACGGCTTCGTCAGGAGTGACGTTACCCCGTAAAGAGATGCTCTTTATACCCTTTAATCTAAGCTGACCTTTCCTCCTATTGGACAGCAGATAAATTGGTGATTGACTTCATATGTCCTCCCAATCCTCACAACACTGTTATACAATTAACCTTAAAATACACCACAATGTTTATACACTTCAGAGTAAAATACATCTTTATTAATGAAAAAACCTATTCTAAAAATTAATTCTAAGAATTAACGAAGTGACCTCATATACAACTGTGCTATTTCAAGAATTGTATATAAAATATATAAGTGACATAAAATATAATAAGATTGCTCAAAATCTAACTTATAATAAATGTTGAAACGGCGATTGATGTATCTCAAAATAAGAACATAGGGAAAAAAACACAATTAGTTCACAATATGTGCATTTTCAACCTTAGTTGCAGTCTAAAACAATTTAATGTTACAGTTTTTTATAGGAAAGCACTTAGCTCAAAATCCACATTAAGACCTAGTGGTACAAGTGTTTGTAAGGTGAAGATCCAGAGGCTTTCTCTTTTTTAAGAGCAGCTTGTCTGTCTCCACCTCTCCAATGTGTCAACACTTGTTCTATAACTGTAAATGTGAGCCCAGATGTGTCCCCATTATGTTTTTGTAAAAAATGGTTGGACAGGTAATGTGTAGTGACACCTCTCCTTACATTGCCAATGTGCTCAAGTATACGTATGTTTACAGTTCTTGTTGTCTGGCCCACATATTGTAATCCACATGGACAGGAAATAAGATATACCACATAATTAGATTTACATGACAAAAGTTGTTTTATATTATATCTTTGCCCTGAGGTATTGGACATAAAGCTGAATTTATCCTCTGGCCTATGTTTACATGCAGTACATGTGGTACAACCATAAAAACCTTTAGATTTAGTTAGCCATCTATTCCCCTCACTGGTTATTTTAGGGAGGGCACTTGGGGCTAATTTGTCTTTCAATGATTTTGCTCTTCTAAAGATCACGCTTGGATTTTCAGGGACAATCTCACCAAGCACAGGGTCATTTTTTACAATGTGCCAGTGCTTCTTAATTATTTTAGTAATCTTATCTGATTGTCTATTGTAATCTGTCAGAAATGAGTACTCAAATGTTTTGTTAGATTTAACCTTCTTGTTCTTACTCAGTAAATCATTTCTATCCAAAACATTGACTTTTTTAATGGCATCCTGTATGGTCACAGCATTATAATCTTTTTCTAGAAACCTTTCTTGTAGAAAAGCAGATTGTTTTTGAAAGGTACTTGTATTGCTACAATTTCTTTTGATGCGCCTTGTCTGTCCGTATTGGACATTTTCCAACCATTTGGGATGGTGACAACTTTTGGTGGATATGTAGTTGTTTATATCTACACCTTTGAAGAAGGTCTCTGTTTTTATTCTCCCTTCCTCAATGAAAATGGTCAGGTCCAAAAAATTGACTTTTTCCTGGCTATATTCGCAATTAAATTTTAAGTTAAGCAAGTTGTCATTAATATAGATGATAAACTGTTTAAGGCTTTCTTCATTACCTTTCCAAATGAACACAATATCATCTATATACCTGCGCCATAGGCACAAATTCGCACCCAGCTCTGCAATGGACCAAATATGGTCTTCCTCCCATGCTCCCATGAGATTTGCATAGCTGGGTGCAAATTTCGTGCCCATGGCAGTGCCACATTTTTGCAGGTAATATACCCCCTCAAACAAGAAATAATTATGTTCCAGGATGAACTTTATGCCGTCTAAAATGAAGTTGGCCTGTTCATTGGGCATATCTGGATCTCTTGATAAGGCCCTATCTACAGCTTCATGTCCATCTCTATGATTTATACATGTGTAGAGGGAGGTGATATCACAGGTTACTAAATAGCAACCATTTTCCCATACTTGACTTTCTAAGATGCGCAAGATATCCGTTGTATCCTTAAGATAGGAAGGAAGTTTATTGACATATTTTTGTAAATATATGTCTATATAGGCAGATAAATGGGACGTTAGAGAGTCAATCCCTGCTATTATTGGCCTACCGGGTGGATTAATGATACTCTTATGGAGTTTTGGTAGGTAGTAGAATATAGGTCTCACAGGATTTTCTCTGTAAAGAAAACTATATTCATCACTATTAATGACTTCCTCTATTCTACCTTTATCTAACAGGATTTTAAGTTCTTTTAAGAAGTCTACTGTTGGATCTTTTTTTAAAGGTTGATATGTATTCACGTCACCTAGAATTCTTTTAGATTCAGTGATGTAATCATTTCTGTCTATAATTGCTACACCCCCACCCTTATCAGCTTGTTTTATAACAACGTTGGTATCTTCTTGTAACACTTTTAAGGCCTTTGTTTCAGAAATGCTCAAGTTATTCTCAAACTTTGCATCAGATTTGACTAATTTTTCAAAGTCTTTTTGTATAAGTTGTGAGAATACGTCTAAATTATTACCTTTCATGTACTTTGGATAGAACGTTGAAGGTAATTTTAGGCCAGAATGTATTAACATTGGTCTATCATCTGATGTTTTTGGTAATTTAGTCACTTCTGATGTACTAACAAGGTTATCAGCAGTCCTTTGTTCTACATCTTTTGATCTAAAGAATCTTTTTATGGTCAGTTTTCTTAAAAACCTTTGCGCATCCACAAATAGGCCAAAATTATTTGGGCCTACTGTTGGAGCAAACTTAAGACCCTTTGACATTAGTGACTTTTCTGATTCTGTCAGTGGTTTTGAACTAAGATTAAAAATATTATTTCCTATTTCTTGCTTTTTTTGAGATACTTCTTTTTCTCTTCTTCTTCCCTGTTTTCGTCGGGTCTTGTTCTTTTCCTTTCTGACGAGGGATCCCTCTTCATTATTGGAGCATAATGATTTGCTCCCTGAAATGAAGTGGACCCCCCCTCCCCTAACAAATCCTTTTTATTACCATTTTTTGGGGCATGTTTAGTAAACAATTTCTCTTTCTGAACTTCTCTTTGTTCTTTCCTAGAGTTTGTTACTATTTCTACTTCAGAATCAAAGTCTATACTTATAGTTCTTTTAGGTGTTTTACTTACACTAACATGAACTTTATCAGGTCCTTTTAATGTTTTTGGAGATTTTGATTTCATTCTCCAATTACCTCGTTCAGGACTCTTTCTATTTTTATTTTGTATATCTCTTGTATTCTTACTAGATTTTCTATTTTCCCTTGATTTATCTCTTTTTTGAAAGGATTTTTTAGGGTTTTTTTTATTATTGGTAGATTTGGCAGATAAAACTTCAGGAGTTTTATTCTCTTTAGGATTTGTTTTCTCTTCCAGATCAGGTTTTCTAGGGGGTCCATCTTTGTAGTCCTCTTCATCTCTAAGAATTTTTTTTACTTTCTTAGTGATGGTTTCCTTCCTGATCTTATCTAATTTATTTTGCAGATGGGTGTCTTTCTCTTTAAACTGAGATGTTTGGTTTAAATTACCGATCCTTAGTTCTATTTCATTGATCTCGACATCAATCTGCAAAACATGATTTCTCTGCTGTTCAATGATTAGTCCCATTAGATCTTGTGAACATTTTTCTAGCAGATTATACCATTTCTCAATGAAAGCCTCATCTTCCAGATCTATATGTAACGGGTATTCCACCCCACCCAATCTCATATGTAGTGTGGGTGAGTAGAACATGTAGTGTTACCGGTGTGGTGCGTATACCTGCAGGCTCACAGGAGGTCTGAGCCTCCGCTAGTGAGAGCCTGGGGTGAATCCTCTGGAACGAATCTTCTTTCAGCGCCTCCACCTATGTAGGATTCTAGGGAAGTGTAGAATGACCCTAACATAGGAACCCAATAAGAAACTACACACACAGTGATTATATATAACTACTTTACTTACAAATAATATAATAATAACCAGTGTCTCTCTCACGAGGAGACACTGACAGTGACGTCTCGCAGGACGATTCCCCGACACCAGGTGATCCCACCCAGTGTCCCAAGAACCCCACCCAATGTCCCGTACTCCTACAGGGATAGTCACTGGGTGACTGCGCAGTCACTAAAACCTCTAGGCCTGTTGGTGCACATGTGATGACATAATACCTTCCGAGCACTCCGGTGCTCGGGTCAGCAACAAGCTTCTCAAAGGGTCAGACGTGCGATGCATCCGTCTGATCCTATCCCGGTGATATTCTCCAGGAACCCCAACGAGGGTCCCACCGCTTCACGGGAACACAACCTTCTCTCGGTAACACACCGTCTCACGGGAACAGCAGCCGCCGCTATCCCTATCTATCCCTAACTAACCCTAAAGTGACAGGAACCCTAACCTAGGGCCTGTCCCTGATGAACCGCAACCTGAGGTGACTTGGGGGAAACTCCTAGGGCCTGCGGAGTAATAACCTGCCCCACTCTCCTAGCTACCCAAGTCCCTAATCCTCCCTAACATCTAGCTACTCGCTACTCCTAACAGCCTGCAGCAGACACACCGCTCTCACTGTCAGCCTGCAGACATTCACACACGCTGCACACACTGCGCCCAGCACATGCAGCGACACACACACAGCTGGCAATCGTACACAGCCACCTGGATACCCGCAGCAACAATCCACTGCACACACACTGTGCCTATTTGCCAGTGCGCACAGCACTACCCGCTGTGGCACTGCCAAACCTGCACCTTACATACACTAAGGGTGACCTCCCTAGCTAGGGCCGTCCCTTATTAGTTACCCACTAACCTGGTGGGGAGTTGGGGCCTACCTGGAGGGTGAGGGTACCTATCTGGATGCAGGAGCTGCACTCACTCCCTGCATCCTTCCTTCCCCTTCAGCTCCGCTGCTCCAACTGACGCGTAGCTCTCTGCCCGCGAAATGTATCCAATTCCCAGGAGCTCCCTAAGCCCTATTGGCTCCCTGGTGTCACATGGGGCATACAGAGGCTCATGGGATATGTAGTCCCAGCTCAGAACCTTCCCTGGTAGGCTAGGGGTTCGCGGGCTTTCTCTCGCCTGCCCTGCGCGTGCGCAAGCTTTCCCGGGCTCTGGGGCTCTCCCTACACTGTCCTGATCTCTCCCTACTCTCGCGCGAGCTATCTGGGGGCCTCTCGCGCTAACGCTACAACTGCGCATGCGCGAGTCAGTGGGTAATGGCGGCGCCCTGCTCTGCGGCCGCCGGGACCTTAGAGACGCGATCGCGGCCTTAGCAACGGCCCGATCGCGTCCCCGGCAACCGGCCGCAGGCAGGAGAAGCCGCGCTGCTCCCTGCTCCAGCCCCCACCCTTGGAAGCAGCCGTCGGGTTTTTCATTACCCGCGATCGAGCTGCTCAAGGGGAGGGGGGTCTCCAGGAGCCACGGGAGCTCCAGGCTATATATAGATGTTTGTTTCTTGAGTCTTAGTCCTCTTGGAACTCTGCCACTTATAATGTACTGTTCCAAAAAAGTGTAGTCCCAAAACTTTTTAATGTCTTTGAAAAACAACTTCTCCAATTTCTCAAATTCTGATTCTAAAGTATGCGACTCTTCAACTATAGTATCAGAGTCTAAATTTAGTTTCAGAATGCTGTCAAAGTCCACAACCCTTGTGTGTCTTCTTGAGAAAACATTGGGGAAGTTATTATCAATTTCTATTTCTTCCATATTGAGTGGTGCAGCCTAACTAGTGAATGAAACAAAACAAACACTATACAAAAAAGACACTAGATGGCGCTCATACACTCTACAAAACACAACTTAAACCGTGCAGTGAAATATAGTGACTAGTGATATCAAAATAAATCAAAAAAATAAAGTGCACAAAGTAATAAAAGACACTCAAACCCTTAAAGACTGTTTCACGGTCCACAAAGTAACAAGGAGAAGAATCAGGGGAGCGTCAGTGCCTAAGGAAAAAACGTGATACTCGCATAGTGCAATATGTTAAACAGTACACATACACAGGCAGAGCTCTTAAAAGAGCACAATAAAGCTAAATATCAATGATCACTAAGTATCAGAAATACTAGCTATGTATGGACATCTATAATAGAAAGTGTCCCATACACACAGGAACAACAAATAGGAGGTAGAAATCCAAAAGAGAGACACCAATCCAAAACTTAAAAAATGTAGATATTTATCCAGCATTGATAAAAATTGGAGGCTTACAGGATTCCGGAAAGGTAACAGCAAGTTTGTACACATGTAGGTTTCGCTCGAGTCGCGTTCTCGGGATCTCTGCACGATGCTGCTTCCTCACACGGTCTCCGACCTGCACTGCTTCAGGGGGCCGATACGTCACTTCCGGGTTCTTCAACTCGTGTAGCGAACGCCACCGGAACTCCACAGCAAGCTCTCTCCCTCTGGATCTCACCAGAGGGGTTACGCTCTACGCGTTTCGCCGTACGTAGTGACGGCTTCGTCAGGAGTGACGTTACTCTGTAAAGAGATGCTCTTTATACCCTTTAATCTAAGCTGACCTTTCCTCCTATTGGACAGCAGATAAATTGGTGATTGACTTCATATGTCCTCCCAATCCTCACAACACTGTTATACAATTAACCTTAAAACAAACTTTAATGTCATCAATTATAACATGCTAAAACATTGTTAAAACCAAAATGGGCGGGACCCTGAGATAAACAAGACAAGCAGACTTGCTACACCTAAACACTACATTTAAGCCTATGCAAATAAGGAGTGTAAGGTGCAGACGTAAGGAACAAAATCATTCATTCCTAGGTCAACAAGACCGGCCAGTTATATATATATATATATATATATATATATATATATATATATATATATATATATATATATATATATATATATATATATATATAATCAAAGACCTAAGGAATACATGAAAAATAAAACTGGGTGCACAACACATTTACACCACACATGCAGCAGAAAAGTGTTATAAGAGCAAAATAACCCACAAGAGAGAATAAGAGAGCTTGTCACAATGAGCAGATTTAGAGGAGAATGTTATTAATTCTGCAATATGCCCAGAAGCCCCTGCTGTCTCATAAACCTTCAGATAAGATGTATAAGTGTCCAGTTTGGCAGATCTAAATGATAGAGCAGAATATTTCAAGTCCATCTAAGCCACAATATACTGTATGACTGACCGCTCATCCTTAAATTTGAAAGTTATACACCGGTGCATAGGGACATCATATACTAATAATACATGAGTGGGCATATAAGTGAACTTGCACTAGTTCCCTCTCACAACAGCACTCGGCGGGTGTGAAATAAATCTTATCAGACTTGGTATGTCTTTGTATCCTAATATTCTCAATGTAGCAAATTAATGAATAATGCTAGAACAGCAGCAATCTAGGGAAAACACACTAACCAGAGTACTAAAGCATATTTAACATTGTATGGAAAATAATAACATTTTATCAATAACTATTAAACAACGACGTATGTGAATAATTATATTACAGTGAATATTAAAAAGCCCCAGGATAGGCGACTAGGAGGTTGACACGATTGGATAACCAGATTAGGTAAGTATGATACCAAACAATCTCTCCTGATAATATCTCTGATAGGGTAAACAGAGATAAATGTACACGGAAACAGGTTACAGTATATCCACACATTAAATCAGTAGTGGAGTAGTATTAAAGTAAACAGAGAAAATGAACCTCTCTATTAAAAGCAACTGATGGTTACATACATATCATCACTTATTGGTATATAGCAGATCGTACAATTGGTTAAGTGCGCTTGTGCTTAGCGGTGAGCAGCGGCAATTGCAACATTGTCTGACAGGCTAACCACAAAACAAGCAGGGAAACAGCCTTAACCACGGAGTCAAGGGGATAATTGACTTATGGTTAGATAAGTGGTTCCGAGTTGTTACAGTGTCGTGGTGGTCGCATTATCCAATAAGGTCGATTGGATAAGTGCGTCTGCAGTTATCAAGTAAAACCGGGAACGGATACATTGAGTCCCGACTGCAGACCACAGATAGGAGGTTAGGGGTAGAATCGGTGGATTGGTCAGCGCACAGATAGGAGGTTAGGAGTGAATGTTTAACCACACACCACATCAAAGCCCTCACCCAATTAACTATATAACTTTAGTTAGGAAGGTCGTAGCTCTCTAATTTTTGTTGTGCAAAATGCTTGATTCCCCTGTTTCCCTTCCCCAATACATTTCACATTGCGCTATGGGGCTGCGCTCTCTCTCTCTCTATTTCTCTTTTCAGTGTTTAGTACAGTATCTGGTTTTATCCCTGTGAGCGCAGCAGTCTATCCCCGCAGCAGTGACTGGACTTCATCACTTCCTTTCTATTGGAAGGACTATCTGGGTCTGGTTGATTCATGTTACATGTTATGTTTGTCTTGTATGTCCCTGATCTCCACTATATTTTATGCTTCTATCATTAACCCTTTGTATGCTTCATCTCAGCTTGCATCAGTTTGACTATATGTATGGTTGATTATTTTCAATACTAACAACATTTTTAATTTACTCTGTTTGGATTAGCGCTACTATACTGTATATAGACATGTGAATGTGCTCACAAATAATATTTTTATATGTCTTTTGATATATATATATATGTAGCCAGGTCCCCCAGGTTCCCCCTCACCTCTGTTGCAGTAGGAGAGTCAGGGAAGGTTGTGGAGCGTACAGGGAGCGTTCCAGTGCATGGGAGGCTCCGCGGCGGCCCGAGCGTTCAGTGTGCTGCTATTTGCTACTTGCGCATGTGCAGTGAGTCCCGTAGGCGACGGCGCTGGGAGAGAGTTCGCACATGCGCAGGGAGTGGCTGCGGTAGCGCGCAAAGCACGGACCAATCAGAGGAGGCACAGTGCAGGGGACTACAAGTCCCATGAGCCTCAGCCAGACCAGGTGACGCCAGGGAGCCAATAGGGCGACAGGAACTTGGCAGGAAGAGGATAGGAGGTTGCGCAGGGGTGTGTAGAGAGGCTAGTAGCCTCTACACTAGACCAGGTACTTCCCCCATAGGCCCTAGTCAGGCCCTGAGTCACCATCAGATTGTGGTGCTACAGGGACAGGCCCTAGACTAGGAATCTGCCCCAGTAGTGTGTTACTACAGAGACACAGCGGACGCTGTAGTGTTGCATCAGAGTTTTGGGATCAGACCTCTTCAGAGACAGTATTATCTACCCGGGTGGGATCGCCCCGGAGGAGCATCGCGGAAGGCCCCCTGTCGCCGGATCCTTTGTGAAGACTGTTTGCAGGCCCGAGTGCAGGAGGTTTTGTCAATTCCCAGGAGCACTCGGCAGGTAACATCTACTAAGTGTACCAACTGTAACATTCTCACTCTAGTGGCTGCCCAGTCACCACACACACAAACTTGGAGTTACGGTGGGGGGACAGTGGACATGGTGTGGGGAACGCGGTGAAGGGTTGCGTCCTGCGAGATGCATTGGCTAGTTGTGTCTCCTCAGGGAAGTATATGACATGTCATGCATACAAGGTTATGGTTACCAATAGTAAAGAAGCTTGCTCTGTTACATACTGTGTGATTATTATTGACTGGGTGTCCTGCGAGGAATCACATCCGCTTTGCTGGAAGCCATCGCAGGTGGAGGCGCTGCATCTGGTAAGATACAATACACTGATATAATTGCCCCAGGCTCTCCGTGGCAGAGGCTCAGGCCATGCGAGCCAACTGGTTATACAGCATTTGGTAGTTACCCTGTGTTCTAAGGGAAACAGGGCTACATTTGGAGGCACTGCTGAGAGTAGGACCTGGGGTGCCAAAAAATCAAAATTTCACCTAAATTATCTGCGTAGAGCATGACTCTCCTTTCACGTCAAAATGTGCGTGATTGGGCGCGGGAGACGCACACGCCAGCACGTCGGGTAGTTGCAGTGAGACACTTACCTACTGTATGGCCTTGCCTCTAGAGACATTACAAACTGCATTAAGGCAACTACCCGGATTTTTAAAAGCCCGCCTGGTGGATGTTCAGATAGACAAAGACTCTCAGTGGAACACACTTCTAGTTGATTGTCGTAGGGATCTTGTCCTCATGGAGCCCCAAGCACCACAGTTTTTGCAGCTTCCTAATTCCCCACCAGACGGAAGCCCATTTATCTACCCTTTAGTAGATGCCCAAACAGAAGTGCACAGGGAGGAGTGTCAAATGCCGTTATCAGCCAATTACCCCGAAAGTGAGGCTGATAGCTGTCGGTCTGAACTCAGTCGTACCAGCTCCTGTGCGTCAGAGGAAGCAGAACTGTATAGGGATATGTTACAAAAACTCATGGAAAAGATAAGCCAGTTAGCCTCCCAGCCAAATCTACCACCATTGGTTGAGGCTCTAACCTTGGCATCTCACTCTCAAAATTACAGGAAATTAAAGGCCTTCTCCGGGGTCCTCCCCACACCTACCGGGGAGGAGGGGATCGAACCTTGGAAAGAACACACCCAGAATGTGATGGAGGAATGGTCCTGTACCGAGGCCGTCAAACGGCAACGTTTCATGGAGTGTTTGAAACCCCCAGCATCTATCCTGGTCAGTATCCATCGGGAGCAGCACCCTGATTTAACCTCCCGGATGATAGTAGAATTCCTGACCAAGGCCTACAGGTTGGCAGAGGATGACGGAGCCCTCTGGGCTAAGTACTAAGCCATCAACCAAAAGGAAGGAGAAGAATTGTCTGCCTTCATCCATCGTGTACAAATAGCCCTCGGGCCCTTGCTTCATCGCATGTTCATCCTTGCCTCTCAGATGGATGAATACCTTCGTAAGCAGTATCTGCGGGGTTCCAGCCCAAACCATCCCATAGCTACCATGATTCACGACAACCTCACCCGTGGAAGCCCTCCCACATTTACTAGCTTACTTCAACAAGTCAAGGAACATGAGGCTCATCTCCTGCTCCATTCTCCTCAGAAATCTAAAGGATCCTCGAAAAGAGGGAGGATAATCCCGTCAAGTCTGAAGTGAACCAGCCCAAGTATGCTGGGAGCACATTCCCTCCCTACAATCGGCGCATGCTGTCCCGTGATCTGGTGTGCTTCATGTGCGGGAGGAAGGGGCATCTATCTTACGATTGCCCTAGGGGGGGAAGCCGAGACAGGAGTCCGTCCCCCAAGAAGTTCCCTCCTAACGTCATGGTCTGTGGAGTATATGCAGCAGATGTGGGAGCACCGGCGTCCCCGAAAGCGAAGGGGCCCGACCATCAGAGGACCCAGTAGAAACCCCGGCCGGTAATGACAACTCCATCCCTGATGGAAACACCCGAGTGGGACCTGTCGCCCTCATACGTGTGTTAGTGGATGTATCTATTCCTCAGCGTTGCTGGATACCGAGTCTCAGGTGACTATCATATACCGAGGATTTTATGATCAACACCTTCAGAGGAGACCGTTGAGGTCAGTTGAGTACATGAAAGTAAGAGGTCTGAGCAGTGAAGACTATCCCATTGATGGCATCATAACGGTGTCTTTGGAGATTCAGCAGCTGAATACTGGGAAATCCCACCCCACGGAAGTGGAGGCCCTAGTATGCCCTGAACCTCAGGAACTGTTCAAATACCCGATCATTCTGGGCCCCAATGCTGATATTGTGCGTGCGGTCATTCGAGCCTATTTACAAAAGACAAATGAATTGCCTATGTCCAGCCTTCAGCTACAGCTCGTCAAAGTGGAAGGGGATCTTACGGTGCCTGCATCCGATAGTTATGGATTGCTATTCTGCGGCCGAGCCGGACTAACGGAAATCCCGGCCGGGGGAAAACAGCGCATGCCCGCCTGGTGTTCCTATATGGATAGAAATTAAGCGGAGCATCTATTCTCGTTGGAAAGCACCCCCGAATAGGATGCTCAGAGAGGGTATAAGATAATACCAGAAATAAGGGACTAGGCCTCCTCCATTCCCCGTGGGACCTTTGTGACTGTAAAGAATTTGTCTCCCTTAACTATGGCCATTGATGCCGAGGGTGGGCCGAATATATCCTGTCAACTCGGTGGAAGAACCGTTTCAATTTAACTCCGCGGTTGCCCACGAGCCCAACGGAAGATTGGATTTCGACTTCGAATCATCCGTCTTGCTCGAGGAATGGAGAGACCGCCTGAGGGCACAATTGGAGGACCGACGAGAAGTGTTCTCCACCGGCGAAATGGATGTGGGGTGCAGTCGCAGTGCCCAACATACTATACGCCTGAGTGATACGACCCCTTTCCGTGAACGCTCTCGCCGTATCGCTCCTAGGGATGTTGACGATGTACTGAATGTGATCCACGAGATGGAAGAAGCTGGAATTGTTACGGAGTCACGGAGCCCCTACGCCTCCCCATTGTGGTCGTGAGGAAGAAGAATGGGTCAGTGAGACTGTGTGTGGACTATCGGACGCTGAATAATCGCACGGTGCCGGATCAGTATAACCTTCCTCGTATAGAAGAAATTCTGAATGCCTTAAATGGGAGTCAATGGTTCAGCGTCCTGGATTTAAGGTCCGGGTACTACCAAGTGCCCATGAGCCTAGAGGATGAAGAGAAGACCGTCTTCATCTGTCCTGTAGGTTTCTACCAATTCACTCGTATGCCACAGGGTATCTGCAGAGCGCCGGCCACCTTTCAGTGGCTAATGGAAAAAACCCTAGGGGATATGAACCCCTGTGCCTGGTGTACCTGGATGACATCTTTGTATTTGGGAAGACACTGGAGGAACACGAGGTGCGGCTCCTAAAAGTTTTGGACCGTCTGGCAAAAGAGGGGTTGAAATTGTCTCTAGATAAATGTCGGTTCTGCCGAACTTCAGTGACCTACGTGGGACATATAGTGTCAGCGGAAGGAATAGCCACTGATCCGGCCAAGGTAGAAGCGGTAGTGAACTGGTCGCGGCCGGACAATGTTATGGAACTACGCTCCTTCCTGGGCTTCTGCGTGTACTACCGTCGGTTTGTGGAAGGGTACTCCCGTCGGGCAAAACCCCTCAACAACCTCCTTAAAATATATCCGGAGGACACGAGGCGCAAAGCGGCCTCCGCCATCAGTCGTTTGGTGACAAATGGACGCCCGAGTGTGAACAGGCCTTCCTGGGCCTAAAAAGAAGTCTGACGGCTGCACCAGTGCTCGCGTATGCGGATCCAGAACAACCTTATGTTCTACATGTGGACGCTAGTCTCAATGGACTAGGTGCGGTGCTGTACCAGAAAAACCCAGCAGGGCTTCGGCCTGTGGCCTATATCATTCGTAGCTTAACACCCAGTGACAAAAATTATCCGGTGCATAAGTTAGAGTTCTTGGCATTGAAGTGGGCTGTGGTGGATAAGCTCCATGATTATCTCTATGGAACTGCGTTCGAAGTACGGACAGACAATAACCCCCTCACATATATTATGACTTCAGCTAAACTGGATGCGTCTGGACATCGGTGGCTGGCTGCTCTGTCTAATTACAATTTCACTCTGAAATATAAGCCTGGCCCTCTGTGCGTGGGAGCTACAGTAATGCTCTGTCTAGAAGACCTGGACTTAATGACAATCCGGATGACGACCAGTGGGAGGAGATCCTGGGACCAGGACTGAGGGCTTTGTGCTGTACTGCGGCCATTATTGACGATCAAGTAGCATTTTCTGAATTAAGAGTTGCAGATTCTCTAGGATGTGAGTCCAAAGCAATCCCGGCTGCCTACTGTGACCCTAGCGGAATGCACATCACTCCAGACAAAATCATATCCTGGAAAGATATGGTTGAATATTAAGGTCGTGATCCGGTAGCTGGTACCATACGCTACGCTATTCAGAGAAATCGCCCAGATCTGTTGCGGCGCGCACCTAGCGAAGTGGTCAGAATTCTAATGAGGGCAGCTGACAAGTTCGAGATAAGCGACGGTCTGCTCTATAGAGTAGTGAATTACCACAATCACCCAAGCCGGCGACAACTGGTTCTGCCCAGGAACCTACAATATATGGTCCTGAGGGCGCTACATGACGAACATGGTCACCTGGGCATTGACAAAACCTTCGGAATTGTGAGAGATAGGTTCTTTTGGCCAAAAATGTGGGTGGCTGTAGAACGCCATTGTCGACGTTGCGTCAGGTGCATTCAAAGGAAGACTCTTCCGACAAGAGCAGCCCCAATGGGCCATCTGAAGAGTTCAGGCCCCATGGACTTAGTGTGCATGGATTTTCTGTGTTTCGAACCTGACTTCCAAGGAATAGGCAATGTGTTGGTCATCACAGATCATTACACTAGATATGCTCAGGCGTTTCCGACCAAGGATCAAAAAGCCATTACCGTAGCCAAGGTCCCCTGGGAGAAATACTTCATGCACTACGGCCTCCCCAACAGACTACATTCTGATCAAGGCAGAGACTTTGAGAGTAAATTAATTCGGGAATTGCTAAAAATTCTGAATATCACCAAGTCGCGAACTACCCCTTATCATCCTGAAGGTGATGTCATACCTGAGCGATTTAATCGAACCTTGCTAGACATGTTAGGTACCTTAACAGGGATACAGAAGACCGAGTGGAGTCGACATGTGGAAACGTTAGTGCACGCGTACAATTGCACTCGACATGAGTCTACTGGATTCTCGCCATATTTCCTCATGTTCGGGCGAGAGGCCCGGTTGCCCGTGGATATACGACTAAGGGTATCCACAGATGGAGTTCAAAATGCCAATCACTTCAGATATGTAAGGTGGCTTCAGGAGACACTACAACAAGCGTATCGACAGGCGGTAAAGTCTACGGAGAAACTGAACGCTGGGAATAAAAAGCATTATGACCACAAGGTCAAACAACGTGAAATTTGTCCTGGCGATGCCGTGCTTCTCCGCAACCTGGGAGTACCGGGGAAACATAAACTAGCCGACCGTTGGCGGGACGGTGTATATGAAGTGGAGTCCCAGATGCCTGGCCTCCCGTTATACCGTATCATGGACTCTGAGGGCCGGGTAAAGGTATGGCATAGAAATAATTTGCTTCCCATTCCACAGGTCGGAGAGGATGAGCCTGAAATACAAGCTACCCCTCTAGATTGTGAGCAGAACTCACATGAGGTTGGCCAAGAGACTGTAAATGAGGCCACCTCTGAGGATCCTATGGAGGGACCCTCTCAAAGGGGCCCTCGACCGCAACGGGCATCTCCCGGAGGAGCCACGGGTAAAGGGCCCCATAATAAAGCATATACTAGGGTGGCTCCAGAGAGTCAGCTCTTGGATCCCCAGAGCCCATGCTTTGTGCCGGCGAGCGACTATTCAGAGACATTGATCCCCTCAAGGGAAGAGGCTGTGCCTCAGGACTACAAAAAAAGAGAAAAACAGCGCACTGCCAGGGAGTCAGGTGGTGAAAAGTAAAATCCCATTTATTCAGCACAAAACCAATAAAAACATCATCCCAGGAGGGGAACAAAAACCTCCCACGCGTTTCGGATGGTTAAGTTCTTTATCAAGGAGTTAACTTACTCAGTGGACTACCAGAGACTGCAGGAGTGGGTAAGACTATCTTTATTATTCATTATGACCAAATATGGAGGAGTACCTTTAACTGGATAATTACTATGAGGTTTATGTGAGGTGAATTAAGTATTATCACGCTACCTCCATTATTGCTGATCCTGGCACATGTTGGTGACTCACGGGTCATTTGGAAGCATACCCACTCCGTTATAGTCTATTTGGAGTCCTTCAAGATTAATTGAGTGATAAGTTTCCCAGCGGTTGGAGCACCCATCTCCCCCTTACCTGTGCCTCAGGACTATACTGGTCACTCTCCCGAGGGAGTGACAGAAGAATAGCTGTAGAGTGACGAAACGCATTGGACGTCATCACGTAGCAGTGCAGCAACGCAGTGATGCGGGCACGTTTTGTGCGAAGCAACCAGCAAGCAACCAGGATCACTTGTTCCTTCACATCTGGGGATAGAGGCACCCATTTTCATATATACATCCGGTGCCGCTGCAAAGACTCAGATGCAGGAAGCCTCATCTCAAACTGAGGTCTGACACGTGGGAAGTGATTTTGTGCCACAGGAGGGAATTGATTTTTCAGCATCAGAACAACACCAGTTTAACCGGAACGCATGCTGAGGAGGTCTATTCCGTGTTTCAACAGATGTAACAGGTCTGTCACCAGCACACCCACATCACCATTGAGAAGGGACATTCTCTAGTGGGTGTTTACTGTTCCTTACTGGGCTATCATCAGCCATATGGACTGTCATTGAAATTCACCACTGTTGGCCTTTTTTCCCCATATTATCTTGCTTGCTTGCTCCACATCCCTTTCCACACGTCACTTGCTTATTGCTGCTATCTGCTTGTACTAGACATATTATTGCTTTTTAACCACACCAGTTTACTACTAGTCCTTTTGACTACTCTGGTCATTTAATAAAATTTACACATATTGATTTTTCAACCATACGGAACTGGCGCTTCTTTTTCTCCTGTTTTCTATATATATATACGATCCCGTGTTGATTCCACAAAATCAGGAGACTGCACTCAATGTTGACGCAGGTAAGACGTATGATTACAAGGGCGGTCTGAACTTCGATTCAACATGGCGGCTGCAGCACAGCATGGAGATCCTTTGGTAAACAGGTTTGGCGGGCTTTTTGCCTGCTTTAATTGTTTTGTGGTTAATTGATTGATTTATTGATTAATTGTTTGATTTGTCACAATGGATTTCTGTGGTATACTGTATAAGGGAATGTTTTACTCTTCCCTCACTGCACCACCCTGCGGAAGGTCCCGTTGGGGACACGAAAAATTGGAATTTTGTGCCTTGTCATCAATATATAATTTATCTGCTTCAACATTGAGTGCTCTTGATTTCATGGAATCAACACGGTATCGTTGTCTTGTATTTATTTTATGTGACTTGCACCTACCCATTAATCTCTGTTTATGGAAGTGCCGACTGACTTTATTTACTATATATATGTAGCCAGGTACCCTCCGGTCTCCCCGTGCTCCCGGTTTTCCCCCCCTCTCCTTACCATTAGAGGTTGCGTATGAGCAGGGTAACTCCGCGGCGGCCATTTCACGGGGGCGCACGAGTGTAAGCTGCAGAGCGGCAGCCATTAGAGGGAGCGCATGAGGCTCCCTATGTTAAAAGCTGCAGATAGAACTACAATCCCCATGATGCTCAGGGGCAGTGACACCACCTGACACCAGGGAGCCAGTAGGGCTGCAGGATTCTGCTGAATAGCAGGAAAGACTATTGCATGCTGGAACAGGAAGCAGCCAGTGAAGACAAGGAGCCTGAAGCTGCAGGTTAAATCCAAAGAGCAGTGCTCCAAGGATTAGGCCAGACGTTAAACCCCAGGGCCCAGTTAATTCCCTGAGTCACAGTAGAGAAGTAACTGTATTGTTTAGGGAACTGCCTTAAGACAGGGACTCCTTCACTGTACTTCTAGTGAGAAAGAGATTGCAGGACAGAGCCTGACTGTCAGCACAGTGTGCAGCAGGAAGAGACTCTGATTGCATAACAGAGACTGTTTGCAAAGGGATAATCCGGCTGGGAATCCCACCCCTGTGGAGTCAGCGTGTGCCTTCATTTCTGCAGAGAGCAGTGCAGTGCTACGTGGGATCACGTTGCGGTATTGCAGACTCCTCAAGGATTCTCCTGGTTAGGACCATAACCAGGAAGGTATTATATTAAAGTGCACCAACGGGCCCCAACACAGGGAAGCGCTGTCTCTCACACACACACTCCAATCTATAGCTGGTGGACACTAAGAGGTTAAGTGCCCTGGCACATTGGTACACCAAGGACTAGGGTGATATAAAGACTGACACTAAAGTGGTGCAACCAATTACATGTGTGGGGTGATGTGATGATATTCATGCAGGAGAATGTCATGCTGTTTATGTATGAACGTTATGCAAAGGTTATTATTATGCTAAGTAAATACTGTTTTATCCAACAGCGTGTGGTTACTGTATATGTTGGTTCTGATAAGGGAACACTCCCACCAAGTTGGGATCCCTCATCAGTGGAGGCGCTGCACCCAGTGTAAGTATACCCCAGGCTGCCAGTGGCGGAGGCTCAGGCCTCTTGTTAGCCTCACAGGTGGCAGCAGCATCAGTAGTTACCGTACCCCAGGGGTACAAGGGTTACATATATATATATTGGGTTACCTTTGATGGTCACATATAACCCACACCTAGAAGCCCTACGCAAGATCGCCAGGGAACTACAACCCATTCTCCAGGAAGATACAAGACTGCAACAGGTCTTCCCTGAAACACCCTTATTATCATACAGACAGCCTCATAATCTCAAGAAAATGATGGTGAGGAGTAAAGTATTAAACAGTACAACTGAATGCGGGGCGAGGCCATGCCAGGACGCAAGATGCAAAACCTGCGCAATGCTCCACACAGCGGGCACAATACAAATACCACACAGGAATCTGGAATACAAAATCAGAGGAAGGTTCACCTGTTCCTCCAGCAATGTTGTGTACCTCATCATGTGCGTGAAATGTCCATGGGGCTGCTACTACATAGGTGAGACAGGACAGGGGATAAACAAGAGAATGAATCTGCATCACACGCGGAAAAAGATACAAATTTATGCAACTGTTCGGGACACTTAGCGGTGGCCTAAACAGAGACCGAAGTTTTATGAGTAATTACTGACACAAGTGAACTCTCTTCCCATGAGTGCTAAAGGCCATGTCTATAGATACTGCACTATATGTATGCACACACAGCTGTCTCTTACACATACAAATACGCCATGTTATTCCATCCCTACAGTATATACCAATAGGGACCACATAGTATCTACACACTTTTAGTAATGCAACACTCTCTCACATTTCCATACCTACCCACACCATTGATATACACTCCCACTCCACACACACCTTTTGAGAAGAGCTGCATACACCACACACACACACACACACACACACACACACACACACACACACACACACACACACACACACACACACACACACACACACACACACACACACACACACACACACACACACACACACACACACACTCACTCTTGCATCACTAATATTCAGGGACCATTTAACACCTCTAGTCATAAATCGCATCTACTCACGGGTGAGGTAGAAGCACAGATAACATTCCAAAGGGACACTTTTTTTAAGTAAAACTCTTGTTTGCTTTATTCATTGTAACATCGCCGGAAGAAGAGATCAGCGTATCTCGAAAGCTCGCACAAATAAAAGCATTTCGTTAGCCATAGAACGGTATCATCTATTCATTTTTCATATATATATATAGTTAACAGAGCCAGTCAGCACACTGATGTAGAGCATAAAGCAGATGCCTGTCCCATAGAAATAAACAGCATAATTACCAGTCCATGAACCAATAAAAGAGACAGCATACAGCAAGGAGTAATCCAAAAGTGATGAATTAGAAAACACACTGTTACACGAATGCCAACGTTTCGGTCCCACAGGGAGACCTTCCTCAGGCATAAATATTACTGTTACAGCTGCTATATGCTTTACTGTGGAGGGTTTTTGTCACTTTTTTTTTACCCACCATAACCTTAATAAGTTTGGTGATTTTATATATATATATATATATATATATATATATATATATATATATATATATATATATATATATATATATATATATATATTTATATATATATATATATATATATATATATATATATATATAATCACCAAACTTATTATATATATATATATATATAGACTAATGCAATAAAACAATAAAAGCATACAAAATAAAACTGAAAATAAAATGTCCAGAGAAATGTATATATAAAAAAGTATACAAATCCCAAAATATTCCAATTGCTATCCAAAAGAGTCTCTGCCGCCCGAGTGAAGGGAACACCACTTCCTTGAGGATATCTACAAAAACACAGAAAAAAAAAGGCGCACTCATAGCGTAAAATTGTATGACAATAAGTTTATGGAATGAAGGGTTTAAAAGTACACACTCACAAACATAGCTGGATATAAAGCATTTTTGAGTAAAACTCAATTGGCTTGACCCTAAAAACCACAAAATCCACACACAAATCTAATCGCTTAACCTATCGCAACTCATTTCCCAACCCACATGGACAAACCTGAAATCGCACAACCATTCCTTGCTTGACTGGAATCTCTCCTCAAATCCCAGCAGAATCCAATCCTCTGGCATCCTTCCTGACATTTTCAGTGACCATCATAGTGCATAACGTTACAATTAAACATTGAGCAGGTAGAACTCCATAGGAATATGCTAGATCATGGATGATATATCAAACATCAGTCATAAACCAGGAAATTGGGAGAAAAAAGACCCAGTAGAGAGACACACAGCCGAGATGTAAAAATGCCAAAAACATTTTATCCGACAATAGTAAAAATCAAGGCTTACAGGATACCAGATGGTATAAGGCGTTGGTTTAAGAGTGATCTTGATGCCGAGTCGCGACCTCGGGAAACTCCCTCACGCAACCGCCTCCTTCACTGGCTCCGTCCTTGCTGCTAGTCCACGCCGACACGTCACTTCCGGTTTGCACGTTGGTAGCTGGCGTCACCGGAGCTGCTGCTGTAGACTGTAGCTTGTCTCCCTCTAGGATCTTACGCTGAGGGTTACGCTCTACGCGTTTCGCCGTGCAAGTCGACGGCTTCGTCAGGAGTGCTTTAACCCTTAGAAGGCTATCTCTATATACCCTCCATTATTACACTGACCTTTTCTCCCATTGGTCTGAGTGTAATTAGATCTAAATTGACTAAGTCACTAATTGCCCTTACATACAATTTAAATCGTGCACAAAGTTTATACAATAGAATTAAAATTCAATATTTAATATAATCAATTTAAAAGACTTCATTAATTGCAAAACATTTGTACTTATAAAACATATAATAATATATATAAAACTATAGAGAAACTATAGTATGAATACATAATCCCCACTAAACTCAAAGGATGCGGCGATTGTTGTATCTCCAAAGACAAAAGAAGGAAAATATTATCAGTACAGAGTATCAGTATTTCACCATCACATAATATAGCCAACTTTTTGCTTTTAAATGGATCCTAAATTTTAAAGGAAAGCATTTAACTCGAAATCAACATTTAGACCCAAAGGTACCAGTGATTTCAGAGTAAAGATCCAAAAACTTTCTCTATTTTTCAAAGCAGTTACTCTATTTCCCCCTCTCCAGTGTGGTAGCATTTGCTCTAACACAGTGAATCTAAGACCTGATGTATCACTGTTATGTTTGAGAATAAAATGGTTAGACAGATTATGAGTAGTTAAACCTCTTCTTATGTTGCCCACATGTTCAAGCACACATGTTTTTACTGGTCTTGAAGTTTGCCCTACGTACTGTAACCCACATGGGCAACATATGAGGTACACTACATGGTCTGATTTGCATGTTAACATTTGTTTAATCTGAAACCTTTCATTAGTGATATTTGATGAAAAACTGAATTTATCCTCACACCTATATTTACATGCCAAACATGTTGTGCAGCCATAGAAACCTTTCGTTTGTGTGAGCCACCTATTCCCATTTGAATGTACTTTCGGTAGTGCACTAGGTGCCAGTTTCTCTTTTAGAGATTTAGCTCTCTTAAAAATAACCGTAGGCCTGTCTGGGACAATATCTCCTAATACAGGATCATTCTTGACAATATGCCAATATTTGTGGATTATGTTTGATATTTTTTCAGACTGTCTATTGTAATTAGTACAAAATGAGAATTCAAAGTTTTTATTGGGTACTATTTGTTTTGTTTTATACAATAGATCTTTTCTGTCTATACTCTCTGCTCTTACAAGAGCATCCTTAATGATCCTGTCATCATAGTTTTTTTCCCTAAACCTATTTTGGAGAAAGGCAGACTGTTTGTGGAAATTGTTATCATCTGAACAGTTTCTTCTAATCCGCCTTATTTGTCCATATGGGATGTTATGTAACCAGTTAGGATGGTGACAGCTATTATTTGATATATAGTTGTTGATATCTACGCCTTTGAAAAAGGTTTGTGTTTTTATCTGTCCCTCCTCAATTTAAATTTCTAAATCTAAGAAGTTGACTTTTTGTTGGCTATAATCACAATTAAATTGTAGATTCAGTACATTATCATTGAGGTATTCTATGAATTGAACAAGACTTTTTTCATCTCCCTTCCATATGAATATGATATCATCTATATATCTACGCCATAGGCACAAAATCACACCCAGCTCCGCAACAGACCATATATGGTCCTCTTCCCATGCTCCCATAAGCAGGTTTGCGTAGCTAGGTGCAAATTTTGTGCCCATGGCAGTACCGCGTTTTTGTAGATAATAGATCCCCTCGAACATGAAGTAGTTGTGTTCCAAAATGAACTTTATGCCATCTAAAATGAAATTAGCCTGTTCATTAGGCATCTTTGGATCTTTGGCTAATGCTCTATCAACTGCTTCATGTCTGTCCCTATGATTTATACACGTGTATAGCGAGGTGATATCACAGGTAACCAGAAACCATCCATTTTCCCAGATTTGATTATCTAAGATATGTAAGATATCAGTAGTATCTTTTAGGTAAGATGGAAGTTCCTTTACAAACTTTTGCAAATAGACATCTATGTAGGCGGATAAATGGGAAGTTAGGGAATCTATGCCTGCAATTATAGGTCTTCCAGGGGGGTTAGATATATTTTTATGCAATTTAGGAAGATAGTAAAAAATGGGCTTTACAGGATTATCTCTATATAAAAAGTTATATTCTTCTGTATTTATTACTTCATTCATCTTACCCATATCTAGCAGGATTTTGAGTTCTTTCTGAAATTCTACTGTAGGATCTTTTTTCAGAGGTAGGTATGTTTGACTGTCTCCTAAAATTCTTTGAGACTCTGCAATATAGTCTTTTCTATCTAAGATAGCCACTCCACCTCCTTTGTCGGCTTGTTTTATAACTAACTGAGTATCTTCCTGTAGAGTTTTTAAGGCCTTTCTTTCAATGTTATTTAGATTATTTTCAAATCTTTTTTCAGATTTGACTAACTTCTCAAAGTCTTTTTGGACTAATTGCGAGAAAACTTCTAAATTGTTACCCTTTACATGCTTAGGATAAAATGTTGAGGGTAGTTTAAGGCCCGAATGGACCAAAGTTGGTCCTATTTCAGAGGTTTTAGTTGTGCAAATCACATCTGCATCTTTCTTGAGGTTGTCAGCTGTTCTTTGCTCAACTTCTTTTGACCTGAAAAATCTTTTAATAGTTAGTTTTCTCAGGAACCTCTGAGCATCTACAAAGAGGCCGAAGGGCTATTAGTGACTTAGTCAATTTAGATCTAATTACACTCAGACCAATGGGAGAAAAGGTCAGTGTAATAATGGAGGGTATATAAAGATAGCCTTCTAAGGGTTAAAGCACTCCTGACGAAGCCGTCGACTTGCACGGCGAAACGCGTAGAGCGTAACCCTCAGCGTAAGGTCCTAGAGGGAGACAAGCTACAGTCTACAGCAGCAGCTCCGGTGACGCCAGCTACCAACGTGCAAACCGGAAGTGACGTGTCGGCGTGGACTAGCAGCAAGGACGGAGCCAGTGAAGGAGGCGGTTGCGTGAGGGAGTTTCCAGAGGTCGCGACTCAGCATCAAGATCACTCTTAAACCAGCGCCTTATACCATCTGGTATCCTGTAAGCCTTGATTTTTACTATTGTCGGATAAAGTGTTTTTGGCATTTTTACATCTCGGCTGTGTGTCTCTCTACTGGGTCTTTTTTCTCCCAATTTCCTGGTTTATGACTGATGTTTGATATATCATCCATGATCTAGCATATTCCTATGGAGTTCTACCTGCTCAATGTTTAATTGTAACGTTATGCACTATGGTAGTTCATTTATTTTATTTCAGATACTGACGCTCCCCTGATATTTCGTTTTTGCTTTGAGTGTGGACGTGGGAACTAGTCCGTGAAGGGTTTGAGTGTCTTTTTTCTTATTTTTCTTATTTTTGTGCACGAGTATTTTGTTTTATATCACCTTGTATTATCACTGTTACTGCACTGTTGCACTTAGATTGAGTGTTTGAGCGCCATTTAGTATTTTTGTACACGTAGTTCTGTTTAGTTTCCAGCACTAATATGGCAGCAACACTGGATATAGAAGAGATAGAGATTGATAATAATGTCTCTAATGTCTTTTCAAGAAGGCACACAAGGGTTGTGGATTTTAATAGCATATTAAAACTTAATTTAGATAATGATTCTGCACTTGAAGAGTCTCACACTTTAGAGTCAGAATTTGACAAACTAGAAACACTTTTTGTTAAAGACATTAAAAAGTTTTGGGATTACACCTTTTTAGAGCAATACCGATTGAGTGTTAGAATCCCAAAAGGATTAAGAATCAAGAAACACCCATCCATGGACCTTGAGGATGAGGTGTTTATTGATAAATGGTATAATCTGTTAGAAGGATGTTCAAGGGATTTAATATCTCTAATTATTGAACAACAGAAAAACCATGTTCTGCAGATTGATGTTGAGATCAATGAGATCGAATTAAGGATTGGTAATTTAAATCAGACCAATCTATTTAAAGAAAAAGATACCAATCTGCAGAACAAACTAGATAAAATCAGAAAATAAACTATTACTAAAAAGGTCAAAAAATTTCTTAGAGATGAGGAGGACTATAAAAATGGACCTCCAAGAAATTCTGATCCAGATGAGAGAGACAGCTCAAAAGAGATTTTAATTATTGAAGCTAAATCTCCACAGAACTCCCAAAATAAACCTCATGGTAAAAAACAGATTATAAAGAGGGATAAATCTAGGGAGACAGGTAAATCTTTTAAAAATAAGAGAGAAATACAAAATAAAAATAACTATAGGAAAAGTCCTGAAAGAGATAATTGGAGAAATAAACAACAAAAAACTCCAAATAATCAGGCGAAAGTACAGATCAGTGTAAAGAAAACACCTAAAAGGACTATTAGCATAGACTTTGATTCTGAGGTAGAGATAGTGACTAACAATAGACAAGAACAACGAGAAATTCAGAAGGATAAACTGTTTACTAAAAATGGCCCCAAAAATGGAAATAAGAAGGATTTTTTTAGGGGAGGGTGTGTCCACCTCCTTTCAAAAAACAAACAAATATGCCCCATTGTTAAAAAGGGATCCCTCATCAGAAAGGAAAAGAGTAAGAACAGAAGAAAAAGGGGAAGAGGAAGAGAAAAAGAAATATCTCAAAAAGAGCAAAAGATAGGAAATAACATCTTTAACCTTAGCTCCAAAACCCTTACAGACCCTGAAAAATCATTAATCTCTAAGGGCTTGAAGTTTGCTCCAACAGTGGGTCCGAGTAACTTCGGCCTCTTTGTAGATGCTCAGTGGTTCCTGAGAAAACTAACTATTAAAAGATTTTTCAGGTCAAAAGAAGTTGAGCAAAGAACAGCTGACAACCTCAAGAAAGATGCAGATGTGATTTGCACAACTAAAACCTCTGAAATAGGACCAACTTTGGTCCATTCGGGCCTTAAACTACCCTCAACATTTTATCCTAAGCATGTAAAGGGTAACAATTTAGAAGTTTTCTCGCAATTAGTCCAAAAAGACTTTGAGAAGTTAGTCAAATCTGAAAAAAGATTTGAAAATAATCTACAGTAAATAACATTGAAAGAAAGGCCTTAAAAACTCTACAGGAAGATACTCAGGTAGTTATAAAACAAGCCGACAAAGGAGGTGGAGTGGCTATCTTAGATAGAAAAGACTATATTGCAGAGTCTCAAAGAATTTTAGGAGACAGTCAAACATACCTACCTCTGAAAAAAGATCCTACAGTAGAATTTCAGAAAGAACTCAAAATCCTGCTAGATATGGGTTTGATGAATGATTAATAAATACAGAAGAATATAACTTTTTATATAGAGATAATCCTGTAAAGCCCATATTTTACTATCTTCCTAAATTGCATAAAATATAGCTAACCCCCCTGGAAGACCTATAATTGCAGGCATAGATTCCATAACTTCCCATTTATCCGCCTACATAGATGTCTATTTGCAAAAGTTTGTAAAGGAACTTCCATCTTACCTAAAAGATACTACTGATATCTTACGTATCTTAGATAATCAAATCTAGGAAAATGGATGGTTTCTGGTTACCTGTGATATCACCTCGCTATACACATGTATAAATCATAGGGACGGACATGAAGCAGTTGATAGAGCATTAGCCAAAGATCCAAAGATGCCTAATGAACAGGCTAATTTCATTTTAGATGGCATAAAGTTCATTTTGGAACACAACTACTCCATGTTCGAGGGGATCTATTATCTACAAAAATGCGGTACTGCCATGGGCATAAAATTTGCAAATAGCTACGCAAACCTGCTTATGGGAGCATGGGAAGAGGACCATATATGGTCTGTTGCGGAGCTGGGTGTGAATTTGTGCCTATGGCGTAGATATATAGATGATATCATATTCATATGGAAGGGAGATGAAAAAAGTCTTGTTCAATTCATAGAATACCTCAATGATAATGTACTGAATCTACAATTTAATTGTGATTATAGGCAACAAAAAGTCAACTTCTTAGATTTAGAAATTTACATTGAGGAGGGACAGATAAAAACACAAACCTTTTTCAAAGGCGTAGATATCAACAACTATATATCAACTAATAGCTGTCACCATCCTAACTGGTTACATAACATCCCATATGGACAAATAAGGCGGATTAGAAGAAACTGTTCAGATGATAACAATTTCCACAAACAGTCTGCCTTTCTCCAAAATAGGTTTAGGGAAAAAAACTATGATGACAGGATCATTAAGGATGCTCTTGTAAGAGCAGAGAGTATAGACAGAAAAGATCTATTGTATAAAACAAAACAAATAGTACCCAATAAAAACTTTGAATTCTCATTTTGTACTAGTTACAATAGACAGTCTGAAAAAATATCAAACATAATCCACAAATATTGGCATATTGTCAAGAATGATCCTGTATTAGGAGATATTGTCCCAGACAGGCCTACGGTTATTTTTAAGAGAGCTAAATCTCTAAAAGAGAAACTGGCACCTAGTGCACTACCGAAAGTACATTCAAATGGGAATAGGTGGCTCACACAAACGAAAGGTTTCTATGGCTGCACAACATGTTTGGCATATAAATATAGGTGTGAGGATAAATTCAGTTTTTCATCAAATATCACTAATGAAAGGTTTCAGATTAAACAAATGTTAACATGCAAATCAGACCATGTAGTGTACCTCATATGTTGCCCATGTGGGTTACAGTACGTAGGGCAAACTTCAAGACCAGTAAAAACATGTGTGCTTGAACATGTGGGCAACATAAGAAGAGGTTTAACTACTCATAATCTGTCTAACCATTTTATCCCCAAACATAACAGTGATACATCAGGTCTTAGATTCACTGTGTTAGAGCAAGTGCTACCACACTGGAGAGGGGGAAATAGAATAAATGCTTTGAAAAAAAGAGGAAGTTTTTGGATCTTTACTCTGAAATCACTGGTACCTTTGGGTCTAAATGTTGATTTCGAGTTAAATGCTTTCCTTTAAAATTTATGATCACTTTAAAAGCAAAAAGTTGGCTATATTATGTGTTGGTGAAATACTGATACTCTGTACTGATAATATTTTCCTTCTTTTGTCTTTGGAGATACAACAATCGCCGCATCCTTTGAGTTTAGTGGGGATTATGTATTCATACTATAGTTTCTCTATAGTTTTATATATATTTTATTATATGTTTTATAAGTACAAATGTTTTGCAATTAATGAAGTCTTTTAAATTGATTATATTAAATATTGAATTTTAATTCTATTGTATAAACTTTGTGCACGATTTAAATTGTATGTAAGGGCAATTAGTGACTTAGTCAATTTAGATCTAATTACACTCAGACCAATGGGAGAAAAGGTCAGTGTAATAATGGAGGGTATATAAAGATAGCCTTCTAAGGGTTAAAGCACTCCTGACGAAGCCGTCGACTTGCACGGCGAAACGCGTAGAGCGTAACCCTCAGCGTAAGATCCTAGAGGGAGACAAGCTACAGTCTACAGCAGCAGCTCCGGTGACGCCAGCTACCAACGTGCAAACCGGAAGTGACGTGTCGGCGTGGACTAGCAGCAAGGACGGAGCCAGTGAAGGAGGCGGTTGCGTGAGGGAGTTTCCCGAGGTCGCGACTCGGCATCAAGATCACTCTTAAACCAACGCCTTATACCATCTGGTATCCTGTAAGCCTTGATTTTTACTATTGTCGGATAAAATGTTTTTGGCATTTTTACATCTCGGCTGTGTGTCTCTCTACTGGGTCTTTTTTCTCCCAATTTCCTGGTTTATGACTGATGTTTGATATATCATCCACGTTCTAGCATATTCCTATGGAGTTCTACCTGCTCAATGTTTAATTGTAACGTTATGCACTATGGTAGTTCATTTATTTTATTTCAGATACTGACGCTCCCCTGATATTTCGTTTTTGCTTTGAGTGTGGACGTAGGAACTAGTCCGTGAAGGGTTTGAGTGTCTTTTTTCTTATTTTTCTTATTTTTGTGCACGAGTATTTTGTTTTATATCACCTTGTATTATCACTGTTACTGCACTGTTGCACTTAGATTGAGTGTTTGAGCGCCATTTAGTATTTTTGTACACGATTTTCAGTGACCATGCAATAGTGTACTGTGTAAGGAAAACGAAACCGCCAAAATCAAGCCCTAAAGTTCTCCTCACTATTTATTATTTATTTATTTATTTATTTATAAAATATTTTACCAGGAAGTAATACATTGAGAGTTATCTCTCGTTTTCAAGTATGTCCTGGGCACAGAGTAAAACAAATAATGCATGGTTACAAGTACAGTTACATAAATGAACAAGGTATACATTATATACAAGACATTGCGTGCACAGTTAAAGAAAATATATATTATGAGCATATGAAAGAGTTACAGACCAGATTAAAGTGTGAGACAGCCTTAGATTTGAAAGAATTTAAGCTGGTGGTGGATATGAGAGTCTCTGGTAGGTTGTTCCAGTTTTGGAGTGCACGGAAGGAGAAGGAGGAACGTCCGGATACTTTGTTGAGTCTTGGGACCATGAATAGTCTTTTGGAGTCTGATCTCAGGTGATAGGTGCTGCATGTGGTAGGGGTGAGGAGCTTGTTCAGGTAGCTGGGTAGCTTGCCCAGAAAGTATTTGAGGGTGAGACAGGAAAGGTGAACTTTGCGCCTAGACTCTAGTGATGACCAATCTAGTTCTTTGAGCATTTCGCAGTGATGTGTGTTGTAGTTGCATTGGAGAACAAAACGACAAATTGAATTGTAGAGGGTGTCAAGTTTGCTAAGGTGGGTTTGAGGAGCCGAGCCATATACTATGTCTCCATAGTCAATAATTGGCATTAGCATCTGCTGTGCAATACGCTTTCTGACCAGGAGACTTAGGGAGGATTTGTTCCTGTAAAGTACCCCTAGTTTGGCATAGGTCTTGGTTGTCAGGGTATCAATGTGCATCCCGAATGTTAAGTGGGAGTCAAACCATAAGCCCATAAGCCCAGGTATTTAAAACTAGTGACAGGTGTTAGGGTGGTGTTAGCGTTGGTTCTAATCAGGAGCTCAGTCACTGGAAGCTTTACAAATTTAGTCTTTGTCCCAAATACCATTGTTACAGTCTTGTCAGTGTTTAAAAACAGTTTATTTTGGGAAATCCAGTTTTCGAGTCTCAAAAAGTCAGACTGAAGTATGTGTTGAAGGTCAGAGAGGCTATGGCTGTGTGCATATAGGATTGTGTCATCTGCATACATGTGTATTGAGGCTTCCTTACAAGCTGTGGGAAGATCATTAATGAACACTGAGAAGAGTAGGGGCCCCAGAACAGAGCCTTGCGGGACACCACAGGTGATATCCAGGGGGTTGGAGTTAGAGCCTGAGATGGACACATGTTGGGATCTTCCTGATAGGTAGGACTGAAACCAGTTTAAAGCATGTTTCCCTATTCCAGAGCTCTGGAGTTTGTTAAGCAGGATAACATGATTAACTGTGTCAAAAGCCTTTGCAAAATCTAGGAATACTGCACCAGTGAGTTGTCCCCGTTCCATTCCACACTGGATTTCATTGCAAACTTTTAGCAGGGTAGTTACCGTGGAGTGTTTGGGACGAAACCCAGACTGGAATTGGCTAGGGAACTTTGTCTTGGTGTGGAAATCGCTTAATTGGGAGTGGACACATTTTTCCATAACTTTGGATAGAAATGGGAGAAGTGAGATTGGCCTGTAGTTTGAGACAGTGTTTTTGTCCCCACTTTTGAAGATTGGGACAACTCTGGCAGTTTTCCAGGTCTTAGGGATATGGCCTGCAATGTCAGTGGGGTTTGTCAGAGTAAGATCCCCCTTTGTGATATTACTTGGTTGTTGATGGTTAGGAGGCTGGAATATATTGTTGATAACCTTCCAGAAGTTAGCTGGGTTTGATGTATTTTGGTGGAGATTGTCAGAGTAATATTGTGCTTTTGCATGCCTTGTTTGCCTTGTGCACATGTTCCGCAGGCATCTGTAGTGATTGAGATCCTTGGTAGTGCCAGTTACTTTGTAGCTTTTCCACAAGGCATCCCTGAACTGGTAGAGTGCTATAAGGTCAGGTGTAACCCATGGAAGGTGGGCCCCCCGTACCTTTATTTTGTGTAGTGGAGCATGGGTATCGCAGAATTTTAAGAACTCGGATTGGAAATAGTTGAGCGCAGAATCGGGGTCGGGAATTAAATCGATTCTGTGCCATGGGCAGTTGGTAAGGTCATCCAGAAACTGTTGTAGGTTAAAGTTTTTAAATGTTCTAGTGAGGAGAACTTTACAGTAGGGCTTGAATGGGGCGGTTTAATTTTCCTTACACGGTACACTATTGCATGGTCACTGAAAATATCAGGAAGGATGCCAGAGGATTGGATTCTGCTGGGGTTTGAGGAGAGAATCCAGTCTAGCAAGGAATGGTTATGCGATTTCAGGTTTATCCGTGTGGGTTGTGAAATGAGTTGTGATAGGTTAAGTGACTTGAGTTGTATCTGGATTTTGTGGTTTTTAGGGTCAAGCCAATTGAAGTTGAAATCCCCAAGAACTAGCAGTTCACTCTTCTCATTCAGAGAGGAAATGGAGCCAAGAATTGGGTGATATCAGTCAAGGATTGTAGAGGAGCTTTAGGGGGGCGGTAGATGCCAGCAAGCAAGATGGGCTTAGAAAAGGGGAGGCAGATTTTGCCAACTAGAATTTCAAAAGAGGGTGGGCTTGGTGGGCAATTTAACAGTGTAAATTGTAATGTGTGTGCAATATAAAATAACACCCCTCCTCCTCTCTTTGACCTATCTCTCCTAAAAATGGAGTATCCCTGAATGGCAATATTTGCATCAGGAGTTTTAGTGGATAGCCATGTTTCTGTAAGAACGATGGCTTTGGGTTTATGCATAAGGCACCATGCTCTTAGTTCATCCAGTTTGGGCAGCAGGCTCCGGATGTTTATATGGGCGACAGATAGCCCTTTTTGGAATTTAAAGGTGGAATTCTCAGGGGCATGGGACAGAGTTGAAATGGGAGGACCTGGGTTAGTTTCAATATCTATATAACAGATGATGTTGCCGCTCACCACCAGTAGTAGCAGATGGTACCTGCCTTACCTTGAGAAAGCGCCAGAGGGCGCGAAACGTACGTCGGTTTCGGTTTTAGACGTCCACGCTATGACGTCATCAGGCGGTGCGGTGTCGGAGAAGTGATTGAGAGACGGCGAGAGCAGGTTGTATACCATCCCACTCACAGGACCGCTAGCTTGCGATCGATACTACCTTTAAGTTTGCACTAAGACCGGTCTGTCTGCAGCAAATACTGTGTGATACAGCAAGCGGCTTAGAGCCGCATGGGCTGACATTACCCTGCTCTATTACGGTCTGAAGTTAACCAGAACAATAACAAGCTATGAGTGTTACTGTTGAGTATGTATGTGGGAGGTAGGAAACAATCATGTGCCTGCTCCCCGTTTTCAAGTAAGCAGTAGGGAAGTGATTATACCCCAGTGAGGGAATAGCCACAGTGTAAATTGACTCTACTACTAGTGCCATAGAACTACCTATATCATATCAGTATATACATACAGAAGAGGCACCAAAGATATCACCCTCTGTCTCCACTTACCCCCTGATTAATTTTTAACCCATTAAAGTGGTATTTGTCTTTGCATTTGTATTTTATGTTCAATAAAAGGTTTTAATATATATTTTTCTTAAATGGTGTATGGGCTCCTCCCAAGGATTCAATTGTTCCTAACCATTTATTTGGAATAGTGAGTGCAAATAGGTTCTTTTTGGGCTACCCCCTTGTACCCTCCCCCCTTCTATTAGTTTCAATATCACCTGCTAAAGAGAGTAATAGTATGAGTAGAAATTTGGTTAGTTGTTTGCAAGTTGTAAATTTGTGGTGTTTTCCATTAGAGTGAGCAGTGGTTGGAGTGCTGGTTTTTAGAGTTCTCCACCAACATTCAGTAGATAGTGCAAGGCTTTTGAGTAGTCCAGGGTGCATGGTGATGTTGGGTGTGGGCCAGGATGGAGGAGTTTGTAGTGGATAGAGGGAGTAACATCTCCATGAGGCCAGGAGAAAGAAAAATGTTAAAATAAATAGCATGTTCATGATGCCAGAGGTAGGCAGTGCTGCATGGAGCTGTTGTGAGCAGAGTGAGTGTGTGCAGACTAAACAGCAAGGGTGAGCCTGTTCCTTACCAAGTCTTTTGCTGCATTGCAATGCTAGGGTCAATTCAGGGTTTCAGTGTATTGTGCAGTCAGTTTTGGGAGAGGCTGCAGTAAATAAGTTGTAAAGGGGTGGGGGGTTGAAATAGGCAGGTTAGCATGCATGGGATCATAGTGTGATCGGAATAGCTTACCGTTTGTTGTCTTGAGTAAAAGAGTGTGCAGTAGATCCAGTACCCAGTCACCTCTAGTCAAACTGTAGTCTAACTGTATTTATCACTTAAAAACCTCACTTTAAATGCCTCACTGCCTAATGCAGTTCCACTAGAACATTTAGAAACTTTAACCCACAATAGTTTCTGGCTGACCTTACCAACTGCCCTTGGCACAGAATCGATTTAATTCCTGACCCTGATTCTGCGCTCGACTATTTCCAATCCGAGTTCTTAAAACTCTGTGATACCCATGCTCCACTACGCAGAATAAGGGTACGGGGTGCCCACCTTCCATGGGTTACATCTGACCTTATACCACTCTACCAGTTCAGAGATGCCTTGTGGAAAAGCCACAAAGTAACTGGCACTACCAAGGATCTCAATCACTACAGATGCCTGCGGAACATGTGCACAAGTCAAACAAGGCATGCAAAAGCACAATATTACTCGGACAATCTCCTCCAGAAGACATCAAACCCAGCCAACTTCTGTAAGGTTATCAACAACATATTCCAGCCTTCTAACCATCAACAGCCAAGTAATATCACTAAGGGTGATATTACTCTGACAAACCCCACCGACATAGCAAATGCATTCAATGATTACTTTGTGGGGTGTGCTACTAACTTATTAGCGAAACGCAGCCCAAACCACAAACCTGAATCTCATCCTGGGAGTACCCCTATAGCCCCACCCCCTCCCAACACTGCCCACAATTTTCAATTTGGCCCAGTATCCGAAGAGGATATTACACAAGCGCTTCTCAAATTAAAACTAAGCAGCCAATGTGGACCTGACTTACTGCAATCTAGGTTTCTAAGACTTGGTGCCCCAGCAATTGCCAAACCAATTGCTTCCATAGTCAACTCTATCCTGTCTGCAGGCCATATCCCTAAGACCTGGAAAGCTGCCAGAGTTGTCCCAATCTTCAAAAGTGGGGACAAAAACCACTGTCTCAAACTACAGGCCAATCTCCCTTCTCCCAATCCTATCCAAAGTCATGGAAAAATGCGTCCACTCCCAATGATAGCGATTACTATAACAAGACAAATTTCCCTAGCCAATTCCAATCTGGCTTTCGTCCCAAACACTCCACCGTAACTACCCTGCTAAAAGTTTGCAATGAAATCCAGTGTGGAATGGAACGGGGTCTACTCACTGGTGCAGTATTCCTAGATTTTGCAAAGGCTTTTGATACTGTTGATCATTCTATCCTACTTAACAAACTCCAGAGCTCTGGAATAGGGAAGCATGCTTTAAACTGGTTTCAGTCCTACCTATCAGGTAGATCCCAACATGTGTCCATCTCTGGCTCTAACTCTAACCCCCTGGCGTCCCACAAGGCTCTGTTCTGGGGCCCCTACTCTTCTCAGTGTTCATCAATGATCTTCCCACAGCTTGTAAGGAAGCCTCAATAAACATGTATGCAGATGACACAATCCTATATGCACACAGCCATAGCCTCTCTGACCTTCAACACATACTTCAGTCTGACTTTTTGAGACTCAAAAACTGGATTTCCCAAAACAAACTGTTTTTAAACACTGTGGAAGAAAGCAACCTTTTCTGGCGCTGAGGCAAGGGTGTTGAATGGATAGGAAACAGGATTCTTCTTTTTAAATGATTACCTCAGGAGAAAAGAAAAAGACAAAACATGCAGATAGCCAGAAGTGAATAGGACATATGCAATGGTTTAAAGGTCTTTGTCGCCGGATCAACCGATCGCCATGGGGTGCAATACGTCTGCTGCTGAGGGAGGATCAACTTCTGTGTTCCGTGGAGAATTGCTGCCGGAGAACGCTCGATCAACTCCTCCGCTGACGTCACCACTGAATGTCCACTGCTACGGTGTCCCTGCGGTGCCAGAAAACCTCCCAACGCGTTTCGAAACCTCAAATGATGGGCTTCTTCGTCAGGGAAGTTATTCATGTTATTATGTTCGTCATTCTCAGTCGCATCCACCACCAGTTTAAGTTCTTTCAAATCTAAGGCTGTCTCACATTTTAATCTGGTCTGTAACTGTTTCATACGCCCATAATATATATTATCTTTAACTGTGCATGCAATGTCTTGTATATAATGTATACCCTGCTCATTTACACAGGCGACACGTTTTATCCGAGCACGGCTAGCACCGCAAGCCGGGGGATGCCCCGGCGTGCTAGCCGCACTCCCTCAGCGTGCCGCGCATCACCGATGCGTGGTCACGCGTCATCGGGTGCCTGCGCCCCCTGCACGCGCGTCCAGGGCTCCCCGAGGGAGCCCTGGTGTCCCGCGATGTGGGGGATGGCGGCAGGGGTTTCCGGGGGACCCGGCGGACCCGGCAGCGGGAGGAAGAAAGCCCCGATCGGAGGGCGCTCCTCCGCTGCTTCGGCACGCGCCCGGCACCCTCCGGCGCGCGCCAGGTTACTGCTGCGGCAGAGAACGGGCAAATGCTCGAATAAACTCGGCCGCAGCAGTATGTAACTGTATCTGTAACCATGTATTATTTGTTTTAACTCTGTGCCCAGGACATACTTGAAAATGAGAGGTAACTCTCAATGTATTACTTCCTGGTAAAATATTTCATAAATAAATAATACAACTGATTCCTAGAACTCCTCTTGCCCAATACAAACCCTCCCTAGGAGGCCTATTGCTCCATAACACCCCTCCCTATAACTTCTATTGCTCCATATAACCCCTCCCTATAACTTCTATTGCTCCATATAACCCCTCCCTATAACTTCTATTGCTCCATACAGGTAAATGGTGTTTATGGTGCATCACCATAGATAGCTCATTATTGTACTGATAATTCCTTATACCATAGTGGATCCAGGTTTAGGGACATAGAGTATAATCCATAACATCCCAGGGTGTGAAACCAGAGGCCTGGTGGTTCCCACGCGGGTACCCCAAAATAGGTCTCCTATTGATGGTGTACTACACCCTGGGGAAATAACTCAATCAGTCCAGCACTGGAGGGTAAAATAATAATGGGCCTAGGCCCTTTACCTCCCTTAGTGGTGTCCTTGATGCGTGGATCCGTTCCTGCGTGCAGTCCTCTCAGGGTAAACACAAACAGCAGAGGTGTAGAGGAGCACAGCAGTGTTTCTTGGCAGCATACCAGCTAGTGGATCGCTAAAATGAGGGTAACTCCAAGCAGGGATTAGTATTAAAAGAATACTTTAATGGTCAGTGCAAAGCAAAAAAATGGTAGGAACGCACCTACGCGTTTCGTCCGTAAAGGACTTTCTCAAGGTGTAAAGAGAGGTTCATAGATGCATCCTTATATCCATAAGCATTTTCGCGCCAAAATCGCGGCATTTGTGACGTCATCTCCATGCGACCGGTAGTCTAGTCGCCGCTATGACTCGCGCTTAACTACTTGCTCGCGCCCTTAATGGAGAAAACGCACAAAGCGCAGCGATTGGCTGAAAAAGCCATAATATTGAATGTGAAAACTTTAATCAAAAAAATGTGGCAAATACATATATTACACATAGAAGACTGATATAGACAAAACCAATGGATATAGGATTAAGCCTGTCCCCTTAGAAGAGAAGGATAGCAGACAAAATCAATCAATAACCCATTCAGAAATAAGATTAAAATTATTAAAAATATATACTGAATATAGGAGCCAAGTTAGGGGTAACTAGATCAGTGTCTGCAATATTACACACAGTACTAAATAAGTAATGGTAAAGATTGACAAAACTAATCCTTGGCAATATATAAAGTATATAGGTGAGTATATAGAAAAATACTAAGGGAACTGGGA
The DNA here is from genome assembly GCF_040206685.1 of Ascaphus truei. NCBI lineage: Eukaryota > Metazoa > Chordata > Amphibia > Anura > Ascaphidae > Ascaphus > Ascaphus truei. The sequence goes on from NC_134484.1 coordinate 490,469,520, forward strand.
ACCCTCATTCCCAATCTCAATGTATTGTTAGAGCTGGAGTCATACACTAGAGGTAATATGGATAGACTGAATGTAACTTCTATTTTGGTATGTTACTGTACTAATAACATGTAATTATTTCTTTAGTTGAATCCAGCAATCAATAAGAAAAGTGCACAGAAATGTTCCTATTAAGTTATAACATAAATAATTGAGAAAATTGTTGACACAAAAGAACAGAGTAAAATACTATTGAAGGGAACTATAAGACAGAACATGTTGTAAAAATTAAACAAAAAGAATAATTAGGGAGAAAGAGAATAAGGAAAAAGAGAAATACCGGATATGGATACCTAATATATTTATCTTATATGTTTAACACCAATTGGTATTTGATATCCATATATAACCACTACTATTAAAAAAGAATGTAATATACATGTAGCCATGTCTAAGATTGGTGTACATATCTCTTTCTCATGTTGGCAGTAAACCTGGTAAGTTTGCAGGATTGCCAGCATCAATCATGAGGTTTGCCCTCACACCCTGGTGAGGTGTCATATGTCCCCAAAGGAAGTGACAACATGCAGTGTGTTCCCACTTAGTGATACAGAGCATGTTTGTTCTCTGGGGGGTGATATAAGACACAGCACTGCCTAAAGTTAGAAGTCAGTTTCCTGTTGTTGTGCTGCTCTGTTCACTGAGAGGCACGTGAAGGTCTGCAACATTGTTGCAGTGTCTCCGGCTAGCTGTGAGTCAGTGAGCATACGCAGCAGAGTTAGAGGAGCTGAGAGAGACAAAGCAGCTCAAGAGAGGAGCTTACAGCAGCCAGAGAAGCTGGGGAATCTCTTTAAGAGTAGAGGTGGAAAGCAGATCTATTAGGGTAAGGGACCTTCCTAATGGAGTGCTGCAAGGAGATGAGTGGCTGAGCTGCTAGCTGTGAGGGGCAGCTTGCCCATACCAACCATCAATAAAGATGCCCTGTTCGAATATACCTCCACTTTGTGAGTGTGAAGTTACTCAGCAGTGGATGGCACCACCAAGAAGGAGTTCCTCACCAGGACCATCTCCCTGCGGAAGCACAGATCCTGATGAGGTGGAGGCGCTGCACTGGATATAGGTAGGACTCGCACACACTACCTCAGCTACCTGTCCTGATGACATCCCCTAATACCATCAAGCGGGAGACTCAGGAGCTCTGTTACTTGCAGGTGCACCACCATACAGTACACGATCACGTAATGGGGATTGGTTAGATTACCCGGGCCAATGTGAGATTGGGGGGGGGAAAACCCGTTACATACATAATTATCAAAAAGTTTAAAAAAAAACAAACAGTTGAACCCTTGATGATGCATAGTTAAACTTTGGTATGAGCATATATAATATAGAAACATCATGCCATAAATCTATAATCAATAGAAAAGAGCAAAAACGTAAACGTCTGTAAAGGAAACATCATCCTATGGTTATACATGATCTTTGGAAAAGGAAAGTATAAATATCCTAATACACAAGTATTGAAGATAGATTGACCAGAATGATGATAAGCACTTCAGACTCATATATGTAATGATAAATTAGAAAAAGCAACTACAAATAGTGTAACCACAAACAAAGTGTAACTACAAAGAATGTAACTACAAAAAAATCGTAACTACAAAAACTGTTAACTACAGAAAATGTGTGAGGTCCCAATCAGTGTTCATACCGTGAGGCACCCTGGTCCGTAATGTGAAGATCCAGAATGCCTCACGGCGATCCAACTGTAGGGTTCTGTTACCCCCTCGAATAGAGGGAGCAACTATTTCAATGCCTTGAAAAGAAAAATTAGTGGGACCCCCTCTATTACAACATGAAAAGTGTTTGGAGACAGGGTGACTGAGATCTCCTTTGGATATGAGCCTGAAGTGCTCCATCATCCTGGTCTTGAGACATCTTGTCGTACGACCTACGTATTGGCACCCGCACCCACACGTGATCAGATAGACAACAAAAGTTGAGTTGCAGTTGATAAACGTCTTATTATTATAAATTGTTCTGTTCACGGTAGACGTAAAGGTATTACCTTGTACCAACTTTGGACAAATTTTACATTTGTTGCATTTAAATGTCCCTTTTGGTAGATTTGGGTGCTTTACATTTACTTTGTTAAAGAGGCTTGGTGAGAGGGTATTGGCTAGAGTTCTGGCCTTTTTAAAGACAACTCTTGGACCTGATGAGACTATTGGTTTTAACACAGGATCTAGACAGAGAACAGACCAATGCTTTTTTTTAAATATTCCTTATCTGTTCTCCCTGTTTACTATAGGGGGTGATAAAGAGTGGGCAATCATCCAGGCTAGGCTTCCTAGGGGACCGCTGAAGCAGTTCTCTCCTATCCATAGCTGAGACCTCCCTAATTGTTTTAACCAGGTCATGGTGATTGTAGCCCCGTTTAATAAAGCGGTCATACAAATCTTTTACCTGGATATTAAAGGACTCATTAGTGGAACAATTGCGTCGGAGTCGTATTAGTTGGCCCTTTGGTATACTTCTAATTAGGGCTTTGGGGTGGCAGCTGTTAGCGCGTAAGAAGGTATTCCGAGAATTAGGTTCTCGGAATACATCAGTGTTGATTTTGAGTGAATTATTAACGTATAAATATAAATCTAGGTAGTGTATGTGATGATAGTTGAAAGTGTACAGTATGTGAATTTAAGATTAAAGTGATTAGTATTGAGTGTGTTGATAAATGATAATAACGTAGTGACATCACCATCCCAAATAAACAGTAAGTCGTCAATGAAGTGACGGTAAAATAAAATGTGCTCCCTATAAATGTTCGCTTCTCCAAACACGTGGAGCGACTCCCACCAACCCAGGAATAGGTTGGCGTATGAGGGGGCAAAACTTGTCCCCATGGCCGTTCCACGTGTCTGGAGATAGTGAACCCCATCAAACATAAAATAATTGTGAGTGAGTAAAAACCAAATAGAATCTATAATAAAAGCCGATTGTGCATGTGAAAGATCAGAGCGATTGAGAAAGTGTCTAACAGCTGTCACCCCTTGCAAATGTGATATAACTGTATACAACGACGTGACGTCAAGAGTCACCCATATACAGTTCTTTTTCCATGTGATATTTTCAATTTGTTTAAGGAGGTCCCCGCTGTCGAGGATAAAGGAGGGTAATGAGCGGACCAGCGGTTGCAGAAAAGAATCCACATATCGTGAGACACCATCTCCCAAAGACCCAATACTAGATATAATAGGTCTCCCAGGAGGGGAGACTAATGATTTGTGGATCTTCGGGAGATGGTGAAACACGGCCGTGGTGGGAGTGGAGTTATAGAGAAATTTTTTTTCATTATCAGAGAGGACACACAGGATACGACCCTCATCAAGTAGATCCCTCAATTCCTTGAGAAACCTAGTTGTGGGGTCTGACTGCAGCACAGCATAGGAACAAGTATCACAGAGCTGGCGTAAAGACTCCCTGTGATAGTCATCCCTATGCTGCACTACAACCGCTCCCCCCTTGTCAGCATTCTTGATAATAAGTGATGTGTTGGATTTTAAATCACTGAGTGCTTTTTGTTCACTCATCGTCAAATTGTTATTAGAGTAATCGAATGCTGGAGAGTCAAAGGTAAAACCCTTGTTTAAAAGGATAAGGTCTCTTTCAACAAGATTTTCAAATGTTGTCAAGAATTTACCCTTTATGAATGAAGGAAAGAAATGGGATTTCTTCTTCAGACCCGAATTCCTTCTGCCTAAAAAGGTATCAGGATCGATGTTTTCCGTGTCAATCCCACTCAATTCCTCCATATCCTGAATGACACAGGATTCCCTGAAAGAAAGCATGTTAGACATATTATTCAGCAAGTCAACACTCCCATTATCTGCACCTATGGGTATCTCTGAAGCAGTCATATTTTTATTCCTAAAGAATTTCTTAAGGGTGCATTTTCTGATAAATCTATGTAGATCCACTACAGTATCAAATAACTGAAAGTCAGAATTAGGGGCAAACTTGAGCCCTTTGTTCAAAAGGGAAATTTCATCTGATGTCAATTCAACATTTGAAATGTTAATGACTCCATCATTTTCTGATAATTCCCCACTTAAGTGTTCATCTTGCGTTTTTTCGTGGACTCTTTGCTTCAATCTTTTGTTGCCCCTTCTGATCGCCTTTCGTTTTTTGATGGTCGATTGGCCTCAGATTCTGAGTGGTGCCCATCATGTTGTCTATAATCTCGGTCAGAGCCATCCCTCCCCCAAGGATTACGTTGTCCCTTAGGTTTTTGTTGATATTGCATGTCCCGTCTCTCCGAGAACGACACAGAGTGTCCCAAAGTGTCAGTATCAGATGTGTCATAATCAGTGATATGTAAATCATCAGTTGATGATGTTTTTTTGAGAATTGATTTCTTTGACCAGTATTTGTTTGCAGATTTGTTATTGGGTGTGGAGGAACCAGCCTGTGGTCTATTAGGCCTTCTTGGTTGGTTTACTTTTTCCCATGCATACACCTGATTGTGTTCATAATCCAATTTGTCCCGCTCATATTTTATCTGTTTTTTTCTAGAGATATCTTTATCCAGATCTTTAATGGCTTTCTCTAGAGGCTGGTCATGATCTTGATAGCCCCCCATTTTGGAGAATTTCATTATCTTTTTTTGTAGAGATTTGGCTTCTTTTTCTACAGCTATTTTTTCTTTGATTTTGAGTGAGGTGATGAGCTCTATCAATTTAAAAGAGCATTCATTAAGAATGGTCTTCCATTCATTCTCAAACTCTGCATTTACAAAGCCAAAAGTGGGTGACTTTTTTATTCTCAATCCTCTGGGGATACGTTTAGATTTAGTGTAGTTTTCTAGTGAAATAATATCCCAAAATAATCTAGTATCTGTAGATAGTAGACGTTGTAGCTTAGCAAAATGGTCACTAAGATCTGTTATATCGTCACAAATGACTTCAGGTTGTATATCAAACAGTCTTTAGCAGATCTAGTATTTTGGTTAAAATAGTTACATGCATAATCAAGGGCATCATTCTCAGGAGAATCTTCCTGTGCAGAATCTTGAGAGTCCATTGTATATAACCTTAAGTATTGCTGTTAACCCTATGTGTGATTATTTCTTAATGAGATCTAACACTTAAAGGGATCAATTCTTATAGCAATACGGTTATAGAGGAGCACTGACCTTTGTCCAAAATATATATTGGAGGACAAAAAGAATGTATAATACAGTCCCAGGAGTTACCCTTCCATATAATGAGAATAGAGCTTTGAATCTTGGGTGCAACCAATGATTGTGGTGTCGTAGATAGGTAAATGGTGTTTATGGTGCATCACCATAGATAGCTCATTATTGTACTGATAATTCCTTATACCATAGTGGATCCAGGTTTAGGGACATAGAGTTTAATCCATAACATCCCAGGGTGTGAAACCAGAGGCCTGGTGGTTCCCACGCGGGTACCCCAAAATAGGTCTCCTATTGATGGTGTACTACACCCTGGGGAAATAACTCAATCAGTCCAGCACTGGAGGGTAAAATAATAATGGGCCTAGGCCCTTTACCTCCCTTAGTGGTGTCCTTGATGCGTGGATCCGTTCCTGCGTGCAGTCCTCTCAGGGTAAACACAAACAGCAGAGGTATAGAGGAGCACAGCAGCGTTTCTTGGCAGCATACCAGCTAGTGGATCGCCAAAATGAGGGTAACTCCAAGCAGGGATTAGTATTAAAAGAATACTTTAATGGTCAGTGCAAAGCAAAACAATGGTAGGAACGCACCTACGCGTTTCGTCCGTAAAGGACTTTCTCAAGGTGTAAAGAGAGGTTCATAGATGCATCCTTATATCCATAAGCATTTTCGCGCCAAAATCGCGGCATTTGTGACGTCATCTCCATGCGACCGGTAGTCTAGTCGCCGCTATGACGCGCGCTTAACTACTTGCTCGCGCCCTTAATGGAGAAAACGCACAAAGCGCCGCGATTGGCTGAAAAAGCCATAATATTGAATGTGAAAACTTTAATCAAAAAAATGTGGCAAATACATATATTACACATAGAAGACTGATATAGACAAAACCAATGGATATAGGATTAAGCCTGTCCCCTTAGAAGAGAAGGATAGCAGACAAAATCAATCAATAACCCATTCAGAAATAAGATTAAAATTATTAAAAATATATACTGAATATAGGAGCCAAGTTAGGGGTAACTAGATCAGTATCTGCAATATTACACACAGTACTAAATAAGTAATGGTAAAGATTGACAAAACTAATCCTTGGCAATATATAAAGTATATAGGTGAGTATATAGAAAAATACTAAGGGAACTGGGAACCCTCATTCCCAATCTCAATGTATTGTTAGAGCTGGAGTCATACACTAGAGGTAATATGGATAGACTGAATGTAACTTCTATTTTGGTATGTTACTGTACTAATAACATGTAATTATTTCTTTAGTTGAATCCAGCATAGAATATTGCTCCATATAACCCCTCCCTATAACTTCTATTGCTCCATATAACCCCTCCCTATAACTTCTATTGCTCCATATAACCCCTCCCTATAACTTCTATTGCTCCATTGAACCCCTCCCTATAACTTCTCTTGCTGCATAGAACCCCTCCCTATAACTTCTATTGCTGCATAGAACCCCTCCCTATTACTGCTATTGCTGCATATATCCTCTCCTTATAACTCCTATTACAACAATGGTGGAGCTTGAATTAATAGCTACAAGGGAGCAGTATGATATCATAGGCATTACTGAAACATGGTGGGATGAAACTCATGACTGGACAGTTAATTTAGAGGGTTATTCTCTTTTTCGGAAGGATCGAACAAATAGAAGGGGAGGTGGAGTATGTCTATATGTTAAACCAGATCTAAAACCTATTATAAGGGATGATGTCTATGAAGGGAATGATGAAAATGTAGAGACCTTGTGGATAGAAATTAGCAGTGGAGGTAAAAGTATAAAGAAAATGTTTGTTGGATATGCTGTAAACCACCAAATATCTGTGAGATTGAGGAAGCTAAAATACTTTTGCAAATGGAGAAGGCATCAAAACTGGGTCATGTTTGCATAAAGGGGGATTTTAATTATCCAGACATAGACTGGGGCAATGAGATTAGCGTTACAACAAAAGGAAACAGGTTTTTGGGGGTGCTTAAAGATAATTATATGACCCAAATTATTGAGGAACCAACCAGGAGAGGGGCAGTTCTGGATTTGGTCATATCAAACAATGTAGAAGTAATAACAAATATTCAAGTCCTGGAACATTTGGGTAACAGTGATCATAACATGGACTCATTTGAAATAAATTATCAAAAAACAGATTACTTGGGTTCAACAAAGACGTTAAACTTTAGAAAGGCAGATTTTAATAAACTGAGGTGTAATCTAGTAGTAATACAATGGGATGATGTTTTTGCAGGGAAAAATGTAGAAGATAAATGGACAGTCTTTAAAACATTGTTAGAAAAGCACACTTATCAGTGTATACCCTTGGGTAATAAGTATAAAAGAAATAAGTCAAAACCAATGTGGCTAAATAAACAGGTAGGGGAGGAAATGGACAAGAAGAGGAAGGCGTTTAGATTCTTTACGTCAGAAGGGACAGAGACATCGTATCAGAATTATAAGGAATGGAACAAAAATTGCAAAAGGGCAATTAAATTAGCAAAAATGGATAATGAAAAAAGGATTGCAATAGAAAGTAAGGTCAACCCTAAAAAGTTCTTTAAGTACCTTAATAAAAAAATGAGAAAAGAAAATATAGAACTCTTTCAGTGTGAGATGGGTAGGCAGATTATTGGAGATAAGGAAAAAGCAGAGGTATTAAACAAATTATTTGCCTCTGTGTTTACCAGGGAAGAATCAAGTTCAATAGTAGCGCCACAGGAGGAAGCCACAACCTCCATATTAATGACCAATTGGTTAACTGAGGAAAAAGTTCATAAGCGACTTGAAAAAATGAAAGTAAATAAGGCACCTGGCCCCGATTGCATACATCCAAGAGTTCTCAAGGAGTTAGGCTCAGTAATAGCAAAACCATTATATTTAATATTCAAGGACTCCATTTCCACAGGCTCAGTACCACAAGATTGGCGTAAAGCAGATGTGGTGCCTATATTTAAAAAGGGAGCTAGATCACACCCGGGGAATTACAGACCTGTAAGCCTGACTTCAATAGTAGGGAAACTACTTGAAGGTTTAATACGGGATAATATTCAGGAATACCTAATGGAAAACAAATTTATTAGTAATAGTCAGCATGGATTTATGAAGGATAGATCTTGCCAAACTAACCTTATTTGTTTCTTTGAGGAGGTAAGTAGGAATTTAGACCAGGGTAATGCAGTTGATGTGGTCTACTTAGATTTTGCAAAGGCTTTTGATACGGTTTCACACAAGAGGTTGGTGTACAAAATAAAGAAAATTGGACTCAGTAATAATATATGCACCTGGATTTAAAACTGGTTAAAGGACAGACAACAGAGGGTTGTCATAAATGGAACTTTTTCAGGTTGGGCTAATGTCGTGAGTGGAGTACCTCAAGGATCGGTACTGGGACCCCTGCTTTTTAACTTGTTTATTAATGACCTTGAGGTTGGGATCGAGAGCAAAGTCTCCATCTTTGCTGATGATACTAAATTGTGTAAGGTAATAGAATCAGAGCAGGATGTAATTTCTCTTCAGAAGGACTTGGAGAGACTGGAAACATGGGCAGGTAAATGGCAAATGAGGTTTAATACAGATAAATGTAAGGTTATGCATTTGGGATGCAAGAATAAAAAGGCGACTTACAAATTAAATGGAGATATATTGGGGGAATCCTTGATGGAGAAGGATTTAGGAGTGCTTGTAGACAGCAGGCTTAGCAATAGTGCCCAATGTCATGCAGTAGCTGAAAAGGCAAACAAGATCTTATCTTGCATCAAACGGGCAATGGATGGAAGGGAAGTAAACATAATTATGCCCCTTTACAAAGCATTAGTAAAACCACACTTTGAATATGGAGTACAATTTTGGGCACCAATCCTAAGAAAATACATTATGGAACTAGAGAGAGTGCAGAGAAGAGCCACCAAATTAATAAAGGTGATGGACATTCTAACTTATGAGGAGAGGCTAGCTAAATTAGATTTATTTACATTAGAAAAGAGGCGTCTCAGAGGGGATATGATAACTATATACAAATATATTCAGGGACAATACAAGGAGCTTTCAAAAGAACTATTCATCCCACGGGCAGTACAAAGGACTCGGGGCCATCCCTTAAGGTTGGAGGAAAGGAAATTTCACCAGCAACAAAGGAAAGGGTTCTTTACATTAAGGGCAGTTAAAATGTGGAATTCGTTACCCATGGAGACAGTGATGGCAGATACAATAGATTTGTTCAAAAAAAGGTTGGACATCTTTTTCGATGGGAAAGGTATAAAGGGATATACCAAATAAGTATACATGGGAAGGATGTTGATCCAGGGATTAATCCGATTGGCAATTTTTGGAGTCAGGAAGGAATTAATTTTTCCCCTTAATGGGGTTTTTTGTTTGCCTTCCTCTGGATCAATAAGTAAGTATAGATATAGGATAAAGTATCTGTTGTCTAAATTTAGCATAGATTGAACTTGATGGACGTACGTCTTTTTTCAACCTCATCTACTATGTAACTATGTAACTATGTAACTATGTAACTATGTAACTATGTAACTATGTAACATATAACTGCTCTGTTAAATGTCACTGCACACTACAAAAGCCTTCAAGGAGACCCTACTTTTGCATTCAAAAAAGAAATTGATTCTATTATTCAATTGGCTATTGACAATAGGTGGATATCTGGAGACACAGGGACATTCCTTACACAAGAATTCCCCATCATCCCTGTCATTTATATATGACCTAAAATTCATACACCCACTGCAGCCCCACCTGGCAGTCCCATTATTCCCGCGGGGGGCTCACTATGTTACCCGGGATCGCAATATGTACATTTCTACCTACAGCCTATGGGGACAAAAATGAAGTCAAACATTAAAGATACTACAGACTTCATTAACCGTCTTAAGGGGATTGACTCATATGTAGAGAATGTGATTTTAGTCACTCTTAACATGGCGAGTCTACATACCAACTCCCTGCAGCACGCATCTTCACTCACTCCCTGCAGCACGCAACTTCACTCACTCCCTGCAGCACGCAACTTCACTCACTCCCTGCAGCACGCATCTTCACTCACTCCCTGCAGCACGCATCTTCACTCACTCCCTGCAGCACGCATCTTCACTCACTCCCTGCAGCACGCATCTTCACTCACTCCCTGCAGCATGCAACTTCACTCACTCCCTGCAGCACGCATCTTCACTTACTCCCTGCAGCACGCAACTTCACTCACTCCCTGCAGCACGCACCTTCACTCCCTGCAGCACGCAACTTCACTCACTCCCTGCAGCATGCACATTCACTCACTCTCTGCAGCCCGCATCTTCACTCACTCCCTGCAGTGGACAGAATCACTTACTCCCTATAGCACGTATCTTCACTCACTCCCTGCAGTACACATGATCACTTACTCCCATGTAGCACTCAAATTCATTCACTTAATTCAGCACACAGTTTCACTCACTCCCTGCCACACACAGCTTCACTCTCTTAAGCACATAGTGTCATTCACTCCCTTCAGCAGATAGCATCACTCCCTCCCTGCAGCATACAGTATCACTCAATACCTGCAGGGCACAGCATTACGTACACCCCACAGTGAACAGCCTCACTCACTCCCTGCAGCCACAGCTTCACTCCCTGCAGCACACAGCATCACTCACTCCCCTCGGCACACAGCATCACTCACACCCTGTGGTACAGAGTGTCACTCCCTCTATGCAGTGCACACTGTCACTCACACCATGAAGCACACAGCATCACTCTCTCCCTGCAGAGCTCAGGGTCACTAACTCCCTGCAGCACACATAATCACTCACTACCAGCAGAACATGGCTTCACTCATTCTCTGCAGCATACCACATCACTCACTCCATGTAGTGCATGGCATCACAAACTCACTGCAGCTTACAGTATCACTCACTCCTGGTAGCACACAGTATCACTCACTCTCTGCAGAACACATTATTATTCACTCCCTCCTGTATACAGTATCACTAACTCGCTACAGCACACAGCATCACTCACTCCCTGCAGCACACAGTATTACCAACTCCCTGCATCACACAGCATCCCTCACTCCCTGAGCAGACAGTATTACTAACTCCCTGCATCACACAACATCACACTCCTTGCAGCACACAGTATCACAAACTACCTTCAGCAGATAGTGTCATCGACTCCCTGAAGCACACAGCTTCACTCACTCCCTGCAGCACATATCATCATTCACTCCATGTAGTACATAGTATCACTCACTCCCTGCGTCACACAGCATCACTGAATCCCTGAAGCACACAGCATCACTCCCTGCAGATCACAGCATTACTCACTCAATTCAGCATACAGCTTCCTTCACTCCCTTCAGCACATAGTGTCAGTCACTTCATGTGACACAAAGTATCACTCACTCCCTCTGGCATACAGGATTACTCATTCTCTGGAGCACAAAGCCTCACTCACTTCCTGCAGCACACAGTGTCACTCACACACTGCTAGAAAGAGCGTTACCCGCTCCGTGCAGTGCCCATCATTACTCACACATTGCAGCACACAGCATCACTCACTTCCTGCAGCACACTCATTCACTGCAGTATATAGCTTCACTCACTGCATCATACAATGTCACTCTCTCTATGCAGCGCACAGCATCACTCACTCACTGAAGCACCCACTGTTGTGAGAAGAGGGTTAATCAGGCCTAAATAAAGGTATTATACCCGGCTGATTAACCCCAACTTGCATTAGGAATGAAGGGCTTAAAAGTATTTGCACTGCACTGCTGTATTTGCCCTGTCCCAGCCTTCTTAACCCCCATTTGCAGGCTATTCTCTGCCTGCTGTAATAGAAATGAATGCAATGCCTGCTATATTCTTTTGAGACACAAGATGGAGCAGTGAGTGCAGAAGCCCGCGCTGATTGAAGAAGCGTGGCTGCGGTTTAGGGGTCTGTTTGAAGTATGGATATCCATTTCTATCTATTCGGCCTCGTAACCACAAGTCAATTGAATAATTGGCTTGCGGTTAGATTTGAAGTAGTTTACCGATAAAATGTATCAGTACCTTGTTATCCCTGTAACTTGAAAGGCAGAAAGTCTATTGCCATGGGAAGTGTGTCAATTGTCGTGAGAAGTACAATGCAGTGTGTGTGCAGCGCACAGCGAAAAAAGGGGGATAAGGAGCAGGTCTGGCAAAAAAATCTTTATTATGAGTCCATAAAATAGAGGGTTGCAAACCTTCTATGCGTTTCGTGCGACGCAGGCACTTTATCAAGAAGTGTCATACATAGTGCATAGCACATTTAAATAACAGCTGTTGCCGATTTGGCGCCAAAAACTCCATGACGTCACAACCTATTCTCACCAATGGGTATGGTCCCCATAGCCCAAGCATCATACAGACCAGTATCTTGCTAAGCCTCACTGCGAGACACAGCCAATCGGTGCCCATAGGAATGACACGCATCCCAGGAGCAGTGAAGAGCTAGCTCTCGCGAGATGCGGCTCACGCAATTCCCGTCCGTTCACGCATGCGCACAAGGACCATCCATGGTTCCCTTATTTTCCCTTGTTAGGTGATCCACGTGTGTGTGGATAAATAATACTCTTTAACACCCCCCTGCCCGGCACCACAAGGATCCATTCACAGTGTGAAATACAGGAACGAACACCCCTGCTATTACCAGGCTGAGGAGAATGAAGGACATAAAGAGGCAAAATAATTAAGTGTATGCACACCTAATGTGATGTGCATTGAAATTAGTGATGAACTTAATATTCAGAGTGTTGTCATTAATATAATTAAAAAATTATTTCAGTGTCAGTGCTCCCGTGCCAAATAATAAGTAGATCATCAATGAAACGCTTGTAGAAAATAATATTGTGTTTATAGGTATTAGTGCTATTATAGATGAAATTATATTCCCACCACCCCATTAAAAGATTGGCATAAGAGGGGGCAAAACTTGTCCCCATTGCCGTTCCCCGTAGTTGCAAGTAAAACTGGTGCTCAAAAAGAAAATAATTGTGCGTGAGAAGAAAAAGAATAGATTCCATAAAAAAGTACTTGGTTTTGAGTATTAATTATACCCATCTATGAATTATTATGCTTAAAGATTACATCCTATAGTGTATATACAAAACGTGAGAGTCTTTTAGAAACATGTATAGAGTATCTATAGGTTATTTACCATTTATAACCTAACTGTAGTTTATTCAAGTAACAATGAAATATTGCTCGTGATGTTTTTCAACAGGTCATTCAAAGGTTAACGATTTCTTTCTGTTTTGGGGTTTATTACATACACATTAGTTGACCGGAGGAACACTAGACTATGTTTCTAACTTTGTTTGCATTAATAACTAAATTAATAATAAACATAATTGGTTATGGATGTCATTAAAACAAATGGGAGTATCATGTTCATATCAATACAATATTTGTTTAGGAATACTTCCCCTAGGTTAAATTTGTAGCTACTTTAAAACCATTATAAATAATATCCTTTGCATCATTAGAGGGTTTGAACGTGTGTTTTCAATATAGGTATAGAAGTATACTGTTTTTAATCATGTAAAATGTATGTTAGCAATTTATGTTTTGTTAGGATATTGTGTTTACACTTTACTATAATGGCAGCTTTGTGCTGATTTTGTTATAACAGATATTCCCTTGCTTGGGTGTGCATAGACTTAATTATTTTGCCTCTTTATGTCCTTCATTCTCCTCAGCCTGGTAATAGCAGGGGTGTTCGTTCCTGTATTTCACACTGTGAATGAATCCTTGTGGTGCCGGGCAGGGGGGTGTTAAAGAGTATTATTTATCCACACACACGTGGATCACCTAACAAGGGAAAATAAGGGAACCATGGGTGGTCCGCGTGCGCATGCGTGAACGGACGGGAATTGCGTGAGCCGCATCTCGCGAGAGCTAGCTCTTCACTGCTCCTGGGATGCGTGTCATTCCTATGGGCACCGATTGGCTGTGTCTCGCAGTGAGGCTTAGCAAAATACCGGTCTGTATGACGCTTGGGCTACGGGGACCATACCCATTGGTGAGAATAGGTTGTGACGTCATGGAGTTTTTGGCGCCAAATCGGCAACAGCTGTTATTTAAATGTTCTATGCACTATGTATGACACTTCTTGATAGAGTGCCTGCGTCGCACGAAACGCGTAGAAGGTTTGAAACCCTCTATTTTATGGACTCAGAATAAAGATTTTTTTGCCAGACCTGCTCCTTATCCCCCTTTTTTGGCTGTGCGCTGCACACACTGCATTGGATTTCCCTGACCAGGATACAGCAGCACGCTGATGAAGAAAGCTACTGGAGGCATTGAGCTGTGAGTACGTTTACCTGGGGCCAGCCCAATGAGGTAAAGGAGGGTGTCTCCGTGCACCTACCTTCAGGGTGACTAGAGCCCCATTATAGGTTTAGTACTTTATATTGATTATTCCCCAGTTAGACCTCATTCTCCTTTCATTATTAAGTTCATAGGTCAATGTGCTTTTGAGCACCATATTTCCACAACTGTGGTGAGAAGTAGGTGAACTTGACTCCCCACAAGCAAGCCTTTCAATTAAGGGGGCTAACTCGCGAACGGAGGCACCCAGGACCCTAATTTTTGGTGTGCAAGTATAAATAAGTAAAACACAAACACATATAAAAATTACAGTTGTGGTACACCTAGAACATGAAGTTTTAATAAAGTGTGTAATACTGTGAATTTAAAATGTACAGGCAGGAACAGTCTTTTTCTGTGAGCCCGGGAAAAATCCTTTGGCATGTAAATATGCTGGGGGTGAATGAGCTGAGGGTATTTTCCTTCCTGCACTTCAAAGAGGTCCCGCTAAGCCGGAGACTCTCAGTCTAGCGAAGTGACAGGGATGAAAAGCCTCAGAGCACCAAAGTGTAAACATGGCCGGAATCCTGATAAGTGCCAGATCCCGGGTCATTGACACCTTGGGACCAAACCCCAGACTAAGGGGCGCCAACAAAAGGGTGTATCCCAGGTATGTTCAGTTGCATGGGTGTGAAGCTGACACATGCGCTTTGCAAACCGGAAAGCCTTTTTGCCCGGTTTTGCAAACTGCGGGCAAAACGGAGATCGGTGGGTGAAATATTCACACAGAGGGGCTTGGGTGCACATGTTAAGGATAGCCTGGATCACCCTATAACTGTGCCCGCTGGACTATCCCCAGTGTGATCCAGATACGATCCATGATGTAACTACGCTTTACGCAAGACTTCGTTCAAGCACAGCGGTAGAGGTTCCATTACGCAAGGGGTTAATACCATCGAAACCAAAATTTTCCCCAAACTCCAGAATTCGTTAGCCCTGGGGACTCCTGAATGAATTCCTACGAACTCTAATGAAATTCTTTGCTTTGGCCAAATTATTAGATCGGCAACTTGCGATCTAGCCAACGGGACTTTTAACAGAGACTGCATTTCTTGCGCTTTCTCGCAAAGGACAATTTATTTAGTTTCCCCATCCCAGTCAGTGTTGTATTAAGTGTATTTTGAAGTTGTCGTGTGTTTGTTTATCAAGGAAATAAATGACAATTTATTTTGCTCCTTGTTGTGTTCAATCAAGAATCCCAAAAATATAAAAAGTGTTGATAAGTTTCTGTCCACTGTGACACCCACCTTTACATACTCCCTGCAGCATATATCGTCATTCACACGATGTAGCACACATAATTACTCCCTGCAGCACACAGTATCCCTCACTCCCAGCAGAAGACAGTATCACTACTACCGGAAGCAACCTGGAACCAAAGATACTCCTCCCACCGGAGAAAGAAACGATGCACCGCCGTATGGAAAAATTGCAATGGCTGAAGTAGTGACTAGAAAAAATTTATTGGAGCATAGTTGTGTAGTTCTGGCGGATGCTCTGACGCGTTTGACAAAACGCTTCGGCGTGAAACACGTCAGAGGATCCACCAGAACTACACCGCTATGCTCCAATAAAATTTTTCTAGACACTACTTCAGCCTTTGCAATTTTTCCATACGGCGGTGCATCGTTTCTTTCTCCGGTGGGAGGAGTATCATGGACATTACTAGGCCCAGCTCACCAGCCCCAGTTGTCTCTGTGCTGTCACCATCACAAGCTCCTGTCCCTAGCCCCTCACCATCTGCTAGAGGTAAAGGAAAGGCAAATCCTGAGCGGCACTAGCGGGATCTTCCTGGGCCCATACCCTTGATCCATAACCCCAGTATCTCTGCTCCTGATGCTGCAACGTTTGTACTAACACAGTTCCCTTGTGAGAAGTTATCTCCGGTATGTTCATGGACTTGAGAGACTGGGACTTTGAGGGTAAGTGTGGGTGGTCATCTGGTTCTGAAGGTAAAATACCTTATGCCAGCCGCATTCCTGTGAAAAGGTCTCCCAGGTTGTTTAAGTAATTTAGGGACAAATCCCTATCCCAGAGGTCCGTTACTTTTGGTGTGTCCTCCCAGATGGACACCAGGTCCAGTATTCCACATGAGTCCAGGGAACGCCTTAAGTGGTTGGACCCCACGTTTGAGGGTTATTCCCCTAGTCTTAGTAGAACGAGACTGCTATTAGTAAATGGTGCTATTGTGGATCACTGGTGGGAGGAAGGTCAACTATCACAGGAAGAGATAGCAGAAGCCCTCAGTAAGAGGATGGGTGAAATACATTTGGGAGTAAGAACTGTAGCAAAATTGGGGGTAATCCCCCTCCTATTTCTCTGTCTCTCTCTCCCACCCCCCCATATTTCTCTCTTCTAACCCCCCACCTATTTCTCTGTTTCTCTCTACCACACCCCCACTTCTGTAACTCTCTCTCTCTCTCTCTCTCTCTCTCTCTCTCTCTCTCTCTCTCTCTCTCTCTCTCTCTCCCTCCCTCTCCCTCTATCTCCAAAGGGGCTGACGTCACATCCTGTCCAAAACTTGACTCACATGGTTTCATACAACCAATTCAGATTGGGGATATACATCTCACTATCTGATTGGTTGAAGTAATATGTGACGGTAGCCATCTTGGTTTTGGTGACATCATCTTAAAGGGGAATAAAGCACAGCCATGACGTCACATTCTAAATAAATAAATAAACATAGTCACATGGTTATCCCAGCCAATCAGATGAAATGGGAACTATTTCTCACTCAAATGTGATGTCACAGGCCATATAAAAGCCTGTGCAGTCTCATTTGAAGGCAAGAAGCTGAAGGGTGAAGATCTCCTCCCCTATTGAATTACAATGGGCGTTACAGATGAAGATGAAGATTCAGATGAAGAAGAAGAATGAAGACCCCAATTGGATTATAATTCATAGATAAAGAAGAAAAGAAGAAGAAAAGGACTTTGGACTGTTCCAGAGGGCTGTGGATTTTGAGGATGGTTGCGTCTTTGCTCAAGAGCTTCCAGAGACCCCTGGAATCCATTGAATGTATGTTATTTTCATTTTGCAGGTTTTCATTTTTTATTTTTTCCTTGCCCATTGATTGCCAATGTTTTATGTATGCCCCTTTAGGGCTATACATACTGTGATGCCCACACCATGTTGCAGTCTCTTGAATTTCCAATTTTAGGCAGGAAACACTGTATTTATTACATGGGATTTATTTACAGGGATTAAATCATATGATAACAGGCCCAACGTTCTTTTAAGTCAAACAAATCATAAAATAAAATACCTATTCCCGTTAGGGAAAATAACTCAACTTTGCTTCAGCGCTTTCTAACCACAGCTGGCCAGCTATACTGGTTCCAAGCTTAAAACATGCCCTGGCATATGCAACAATGTATACAGCCTCTGCACACAATAATAAAGGGTCTCCCATATCTGTTAGTCCATTGTAGCAAACGTCCCCGCTTCAGCACGGCCCCTCCTCCTTTCCTTCCTTGGGCTGCGTCCATAGACACTTTAGCCGTGTGCTGAGGAGTGCGGAGGCCCTCATTGGCGAACTGTTCTCGTGACCGCCCTATCGCGCGAAAAATCAGTTATGACTGATTTCACGCGCATCGCGCGCCCCCTCCCGCTTCCAAGCGCACGTGCCCACACGCTGTATAGACACGATTACTGCCTTTAGGCAGTGTGATCACTCAGCATGCGGACGCGTCCACATGGTCGTACCCTGGACGCAGTCTTAGGGGAACTCAGCCCCACGTGAGCTCAGAGAAACTCTCCTCTGTAGATCCACTGTCATGGGTTGTGCCAGCCTTCCTTCTTTAGCTGGGGAGCACTTCTCTGTCCCCCTCTCTAGGACAGCAATCTCTCACTCTGTATCTCTCAGCATGTGTCTCTCACACATGGCAGCATGGCAGCATCTCTGTAGTCACTCCCTGACAAGTCAAAACTCCATGAGCAATCAGGAGTTCAGCTTTCCTAATTAGGCATCAGCTGAACTAGCTACTTCTAAGGCAGATTGACTCTCTGTGAGCTGGAAAGCACACTTACTGCACTGTTCCAGTACCTAGAGATACCTGATGGTATCACAATATATACAGTGACAATAAATCCATTTTTTTGGAAAATGCTTGCTTTTATTTTTTTTAAATGTTTTTTGGTTGTTTGCTTTTATTTATTTCTCCTATTTTTTTTGTGTTTTTGATTATTAAGTTTGTTATTTTTTTTGTGTTTTTTTATTTTTTATTTCTGGTATTTTTTTTGTGTTTGCTTTTTAATTGTTGTTTATTTGTGGTGTGTTAATTTGTTTATTATTTTGATTGAATTTTATATTGTTGGTAATTGTTTATTTTTTAGGTTGACCATTGACTGTCATAGAGGTAAATCATGCCCTTATTACACTGCTTTTACACTGTGCCAATCAATGGGTAGTGGGGGAATTGTTGGCGGGGTGGGTGGTTAGGCGTCCGGGTGGATAGTGGGGGAGAGTGGTTTAACCCCTTAATTACTATAGCGGTTACTAACCGCTAAGATGATTAAGGGGTTAGGGGCCATTAGTTTGAAATTTTTTATTGTACTTTTGCTCCCAACAGAGGACAAGGATGGTGATGAGGATGAGGACAGCCTTCATCATGGCAGGGGTAAGTGCAAGTTTTAATTACTTTATGCTGGCTAATGTTTTATTTTTAAATGGGCAAATGCACTATTATCTATATCTGGATAATGGTAATGTTGCCCAATACTGTACTGTATGCATGGGGGGGGGGGGGGAGGGGTGGATTTATATCAATGCATTGCACTTTTTTTTGGCACAGGATTGGTACCTACCGCAGGCCAGTGGGGTCCCCCAAACACCTGCGGGGTACCACCAGAGGACCCCCAGACACCCCCGGACACCCCAGAGGACCCCCGGACACCCGGACACCCGTGAGGCACCAGGACACCTGCGGGGACAACCCAGAGACGCCCGCCGGCTTCTGGTATCAATGCTCTTCAGAAAAAAACATGCTTTTATGTATGTCTCAATCTGTTTAGCGATAGAGGGAACACAGGGCAAAACGGATTTGAAATCCAAACTCATTTATTGAGCCAAACAAATAAAAACAGTGTGTTTGGCTCAATAAATGAGTTTGGATTTCAAATCCGTTGTGCCCTGTGTTCCCTCTATCACTGATGCAGGACTGGAAAATGGCTTTCGTTCAAACACAGGAGCACCGGTAATTGTATCATTTATTTTCTTTTTCTAAGGTGTGCAGCATTCATTTTATATTTGTCAATATGTTTAGCGCCAGCCTTTAAATGGTGAAAAAATCTGGCGATCTTTTATACTACGATAAACTTATCACTGCTTTGTGAATAGCAGTTACTGGCAAAAAATGGCGGGTTTGAAATTTTTTTGCCTTGCTGGACAACTTTTATTTGTCTCTGGCTGTTTAGGGGCCTATAAAAGCCATTGCAGC
Source organism: Ascaphus truei (assembly GCF_040206685.1). Classification (NCBI taxonomy): domain Eukaryota; kingdom Metazoa; phylum Chordata; class Amphibia; order Anura; family Ascaphidae; genus Ascaphus; species Ascaphus truei. The sequence goes on from NC_134484.1 coordinate 490,489,515, forward strand.
TTATACTGCACTGTTATCACTGCTTGTGAATAGCAGATCAGGAAGGATCACACTATAAAGGCATTTAACGCCCTTTAAACCCCTTATCACTGCTTTGTGCATAGGCGCCTGAGAGAGGATAATAGTTTAGAGGGGGGAAGAAGTAATTTGGGGTGGACAGTAAGTTAGACAGAGGGAAGGTTACAGGTTTCACCGGATTGAGAACAAGAATAGTGAGATACATCCTTACACACATTTCTCTGGCAGGATCTTTGATTCCTGGATATTTAAATATAAGGGAACTCCTAAAAAATATCCTGAAAACCATGAGCTGGGACCAGGCCCCAAAGCGTGCTCCACCCCGTACTTCCCATGTTATAGGAACACAGATCTCCTCCGGCATTCTGCAGAGTGTGGTAAAAAATATTCAACATATCAGGATATGTGAAGCACCAGAAGCATCAGTCAGCACTCAGAGAGGGAGCAAGTACTCAGTGACCCATCAGTCAGCACTCAGAGAGGGAGCAAGTAATCACTGACCCATCAGTCAGCACTCAGAGAGGGAGCAAGAAAGCAGTGACCCATCAGTCAGCGCTCAGAGAGGGAGCAAGTAATCAGTGACCCATCAGTCAGCACTCAGAAAGGGAGCAAATACTCAGTGACCCATCAGTCAGCACTCAGAGAGGGAGCAAGTACTCAGTGACCCATCAGCCAGCACTCAGCGAGGGAGCAAGAAAGCAGTGACCCATCAGTCAGCACTCAAAAAGGGAGCAAATAATCAGTGACCCTTCAGTCAGCACTCAGCGAGGGAGCAAGTAATCAGTGACCCATCAGTCAGCACTCAGAGAGGGAGCAAGTAATCACTGACCCATCAGTCAGCACTCAGAGAGGGAGCAAGTAATCACTGACCCATAAGTCAGCACTCAGAGAGGGAGCAAGTAATCAGTGACCCTTCAGTCAGCACTCAGAGAGGGAGCAAGTAATCAGTGACCCATCAGTCTGCACTCAGAGAGGGAGCAAGTACTCAGTGACCCATCAGTCAGCACTCAGAGAGGGAGCAAGTAATCAGTGACCCATCAGTCAGCACTCAGAGAGGGAGCAAGTAATCAGTGACCCATCAGTCAGCACTCAGAGAGGGAGCAAATAATCAGTGACCCTTCAGTCAGCACTCAGAGAGGGAGCAAGTAATTACTGATCCATCAGTCAGCACTCAGAGAGGGAGCAAGTACTCAGTGACCCATCAGCCAGCACTCAGAGAGGGAGCAAGTACTCAGTGACCCATCAGTCAGCACTCAAAGAGGGAGCAAGTAATCAGTGACCCATCAGTCAGCACTCATAGAGGGAGCAAGAAAGCAGTGACCCATCAGTCAGCACTCAGAGAGGGAGCAAGTAATCAGTGACCCATCAGTCAGCACTCAGAGAGGGAGCAAATAATCAGTGACCCTTCAGTCAGCACTCAGAGAGGGAGCAAGTAATCAGTGACCCTTCAGTCAGCACTCAGAGAGGGAGCAAGTAATCAGTGACCCATCAGTCAGCACTCAGAGAGGGAGCAAGTAATCACTGACCCATCAGTCAGCACTCAGGGAGGGAGCAAGTAATCACTGACCCATAAGTCAGCACTCAGAGAGGGAGCAAGTAATCAGTGACCCTTGAGTCAGCACTCAGAGAGGGAGCAAGTAATCAGTGACCCATCAGTCTGCACTCAGAGAGGGAACAAGTACTCAGTGACCCATCAGTCAGCACTCAGAGAGGGAGCAAGTAATCACTGACCCATCAGTCAGCACTCAGAGAGGGAGCAAGTAATCAGTGACCCATCAGTCAGCACTCAGAGAGGGAGCAAATAATCAGTGACCCTTCAGTCAGCACTCAGAGAGGGAGCAAGTAATCACTGACCCATAAGTCAGCACTCAGAGAGGGAGCAAGTACTCAGTGACCCATCAGTCAGCACTCAGAGAGGGAGCAAGTAATCAGTGAACCATCAGTCAGCACTCAGAGAGGGAGCAAGTAATCAGTGACCCATCAGTCAGCACTCAGAGAGGGAGCAAGTAATCAGTGACCCATCAGTCAGCACTCAGAGAGGGAGCAAATAATCAGTGACCCTTCAGTCAGCACTCAGCGAGGGAGCAAGTAATCAGTGACCCATCAGTCAGCACTCAGAGAGGGAGCAAGTAATCACTGACCCATCAGTCAGCACTCAGAGAGGGAGCAAGTAATCACTGACCCATAAGTCAGCACTCAGAGAGGGAGCAAGTAATCAGTGACCCTTCAGTCAGCACTCAGAGAGGGAGCAAGTAATCAGTGACCCATCAGTCTGCACTCAGAGAGGGAGCAAGTACTCAGTGACCCATCAGTCAGCACTCAGAGAGGGAGCAAGTAATCAGTGACCCATCAGTCAGCACTCAGAGAGGGAGCAAGTAATCAGTGACCCATCAGTCAGCACTCAGAGAGGGAGCAAATAATCAGTGACCCTTCAGTCAGCACTCAGAGAGGGAGCAAGTAATTACTGATCCATCAGTCAGCACTCAGAGAGGGAGCAAGTACTCAGTGACCCATCAGCCAGCACTCAGAGAGGGAGCAAGTACTCAGTGACCCATCAGTCAGCACTCAAAGAGGGAGCAAGTAATCAGTGACCCATCAGTCAGCACTCAGAGAGGGAGCAAGAAAGCAGTGACCCATCAGTCAGCACTCAGAGAGGGAGCAAGTAATCAGTGACCCATCAGTCAGCACTCAGAGAGGGAGCAAATAATCAGTGACCCTTCAGTCAGCACTCAGAGAGGGAGCAAGTAATCAGTGACCCATCAGTCAGCACTCAGAGAGGGAGCAAGTAATCACTGACCCATCAGTCAGCACTCAGAGAGGGAGCAAGTAATCACTGACCCATAAGTCAGCACTCAGAGAGGGAGCAAGTAATCAGTGACCCTTGAGTCAGCACTCAGAGAGGGAGCAAGTAATCAGTGACCCATCAGTCTGTAATCAGAGAGGGAACAAGTACTCAGTGACCCATCAGTCAGCACTCAGAGAGGGAGCAAGTAATCACTGACCCATCAGTCAGCACTCAGAGAGGGAGCAAGTAATCAGTGACCCATCAGTCAGCACTCAGAGAGGGAGCAAATAATCAGTGACCCTTCAGTCAGCACTCAGAGAGGGAGCAAGTAATCACTGACCCATCAGTCAGCACTCAGAGAGGGAGCAAGTACTCAGTGACCCATCAGTCAGCACTCAGAGAGGGAGCAAGTAATCAGTGAACCATCAGTCAGCACTCAGAGAGGGAGCAAGTAATCAGTGACCCATCAGTCAGCACTCAGAGAGGGAGCAAGTAATCAGTGACCCATCAGTCAGCACTCAGAGAGGGAGCAAATAATCAGTGACCCTTCAGTCAGCACTCAGAGAGGGAGCAAGTAATCACTGACCCATCAGTCAGCACTCAGAGAGGGAGCAAGTAATCACTGACCCATCAGTCTGCACTCAGAGAGGGAGCAAGTAATCAGTGAACCATCAGTCAGCAATCAGAGAGGGAGCAAGTAATCAGTGACCCATAGGTCAGCACACAGAGAGGGAGCAAGTAAACAGTGACCGATCAGTCAGCACTCAGAGAGGGAGCAAGTAATCAGTGACCCATCAGTCAGCACTCAGACAGGGAGCAAGTACTCAGTGACCCATCAGTCAGCACTCAGAGAGGGAGCAAGTAATCACTGACCCATAAGTCAGCACTCAGAGAGGGAGCAAGTAATCAGTGACCCATCAGTCAGCACTCAAAGAGGGAGCAAGTAATCAGTGACCCATCAGTCAGCACTCAGACAGGGAGCAAGAAAGTAGTGACCCATCAGTCAGCACTCAGAGAGGGAGCAAGTAATCAGTGACCCATCAGTCAGCACTCAGAGAGGGAGCAAATAATCAGTGACCCTTCAGTCAGCACTCAGAGAGGGAGCAAATTATCAGTGACCCTTCAGTCAGCACTCAGAGAGGGAGCAAGTAATCACTGACCCATCAGTCAGCACTCAGAGAGGGAGCAAGTACTCAGTGACCCATCAGTCAGCACTCAGAGATGGAGCAAGTAATCAGTGACCCATCAGTCAGCACTCAGAAAGGGAGCAAATAATCAGTGACCCTTCAGTCAGCAATCAGATAGGGAACAAGTAATCAGTGACCCATAAGTCAGCACACAGAGAGGGAGCAAGTAATCACTGACCAATAAGTCAGCACTCAGAGAGGGAGCAAGTTATCAGTGACCCATCAGTCAGCACTCAGTGAGGGAGCAAATAATCAGTGACCCTTCAGTCAGCACTCAGAGAGGGAGCAAGTAATCAGTGACCCATCAGTCAGCACTCAGAAAGGGAGCAAATAATCAGTGACCCATCAGTCAGCACTCAGAGAGGGAGCAAGTAATCACTGACCCAACAGGCAGCACTCAGAGAGGGAGCAAGTAATCAGTGACCCATCAGTCAGCACTCAGAGAGGGAGCAAGTAAACATTGACCCATCAGTCAGCACTCAGAGAGGGAGCAAGTAATCAGTGACCCATCAGTCAGCACTCAGAGAGGGAGCAAGAAAGCAGTGACCCATCAGTCAGCACTCATAGAGGGAGCAAGTAGTCACTGACCCATCAGTCAGCACTCAGAAAGGGAGCAAGTACTCAGTGACCCATCAGTCAGCACTCAGAGAGGGAGCAAGTACTCAGTGACCCATCAGCCAGCACTCAGAGAGGGAGCAAGTACTCAGTGACCCATCAGTCAGCACTCAGAGAGGGAGCAAGTAATCAGTGACCCATCAGTCAGCACTCAGAGAGGGAGCAAGAAAGCAGTGACCCATCAGTCAGCACTCAGAGAGGGAGCAAGTAATCAGTGACCCATCAGTCAGCACTCAGAGGGAGCAAATAATCAGTGACCCTTCAGTCAGCACTCAGAGAGGGAGCAAGTAATCAGTGACCCATCAGTCAGCACTCAGAGAGGGAGCAAGTAATCACTGACCCATCAGTCAGCACTCAGAGAGGGAGCAAGTAATCACTGACCCATCAGTCAGCACTCAGAGAGGGAGCAAGTAATCAGTGACCCTTGAGTCAGCACTCAGAGAGGGAGCAAGTAATCAGTGACCCATCAGTCTGCACTCAGAGAGGGAGCAAGTACTCAGTGACCCATCAGTCAGCACTCAGAGAGGGAGCAAGTAATCACTGACCCATCAGTCAGCACTCAGAGAGGGAGCAAGTAATCAGTGACCCATCAGTCAGCACTCAGAGATGGAGCAAATAATCAGTGACCCTTCAGTCAGCACTCCGAGATGGAGCAAGTAATCACTGACCCATCAGTCAGCACTCAGAGAGGGAGCAAGTACTCAGTGACTCATCAGTCAGCACTCAGAGAGGGAGCAAGTAATCAGTGAACCATCAGTCAGCACTCAGAGAGGGAGCAAGTAATCAGTGACCCATCAGTCAGCACTCAGAGAGGGAGCAAATAATCAGTGACCCTTCAGTCAGCACTCAGAGAGGGAGCAAGTAATCAGTGACCCATCAGTCAGCACTCAGAGAGGGAGCAAGTAATCACTGACCCATCAGTCAGCACTCAGAGAGGGAGCAAGTAATCACTGACCTATAAGTCAGCACTCAGAGAGGGAGCAAATAATCAGTGACCCTTCAGTCAGCACTCAGCGAGGGAGCAAGTAATCAGTGACCCATCAGTCAGCACTCAGAGAGGGAGCAAGTAATCACTGACCCATCAGTCAGCACTCAGAGAGGGAGCAAGTAATCACTGACCCATAAGTCAGCACTCAGAGAGGGAGCAAGTAATCAGTGACCCTTCAGTCAGCACTCAGAGAGGGAGCAAGTAATCAGTGACCCATCAGTCTGCACTCAGAGAGGGAGCAAGTACTCAGTGACCCATCAGTCAGCACTCAGAGAGGGAGCAAGTAATCAGTGACCCATCAGTCAGCACTCAGAGAGGGAGCAAGTAATCAGTGACCCATCAGTCAGCACTCAGAGAGGGAGCAAATAATCAGTGACCCTTCAGTCAGCACTCAGAGAGGGAGCAAGTAATTACTGATCCATCAGTCAGCACTCAGAGAGGGAGCAAGTACTCAGTGACCCATCAGCCAGCACTCAGAGAGGGAGCAAGTACTCAGTGACCCATCAGTCAGCACTCAAAGAGGGAGCAAGTAATCAGTGACCCATCAGTCAGCACTCATAGAGGGAGCAAGAAAGCAGTGACCCATCAGTCAGCACTCAGAGAGGGAGCAAGTAATCAGTGACCCATCAGTCAGCACTCAGAGAGGGAGCAAATAATCAGTGACCCTTCAGTCAGCACTCAGAGAGGGAGCAAGTAATCAGTGACCCTTCAGTCAGCACTCAGAGAGGGAGCAAGTAATCAGTGACCCATCAGTCAGCACTCAGAGAGGGAGCAAGTAATCACTGACCCATCAGTCAGCACTCAGGGAGGGAGCAAGTAATCACTGACCCATAAGTCAGCACTCAGAGAGGGAGCAAGTAATCAGTGACCCTTGAGTCAGCACTCAGAGAGGGAGCAAGTAATCAGTGACCCATCAGTCTGCACTCAGAGAGGGAACAAGTACTCAGTGACCCATCAGTCAGCACTCAGAGAGGGAGCAAGTAATCACTGACCCATCAGTCAGCACTCAGAGAGGGAGCAAGTAATCAGTGACCCATCAGTCAGCACTCAGAGAGGGAGCAAATAATCAGTGACCCTTCAATCAGCACTCAGAGAGGGAGCAAGTAATCACTGACCCATAAGTCAGCACTCAGAGAGGGAGCAAGTACTCAGTGACCCATCAGTCAGCACTCAGAGAGGGAGCAAGTAATCAGTGAACCATCAGTCAGCACTCAGAGAGGGAGCAAGTAATCAGTGACCCATCAGTCAGCACTCAGAGAGGGAGCAAGTAATCAGTGACCCATCAGTCAGCACTCAGAGAGGGAGCAAATAATCAGTGACCCTTCAGTCAGCACTCAGCGAGGGAGCAAGTAATCAGTGACCCATCAGTCAGCACTCAGAGAGGGAGCAAGTAATCACTGACCCATCAGTCAGCACTCAGAGAGGGAGCAAGTAATCACTGACCCATAAGTCAGCACTCAGAGAGGGAGCAAGTAATCAGTGACCCTTCAGTCAGCACTCAGAGAGGGAGCAAGTAATCAGTGACCCATCAGTCTGCACTCAGAGAGGGAGCAAGTACTCAGTGACCCATCAGTCAGCACTCAGAGAGGGAGCAAGTAATCAGTGACCCATCAGTCAGCACTCAGAGAGGGAGCAAGTAATCAGTGACCCATCAGTCAGCACTCAGAGAGGGAGCAAATAATCAGTGACCCTTCAGTCAGCACTCAGAGAGGGAGCAAGTAATTACTGATCCATCAGTCAGCACTCAGAGAGGGAGCAAGTACTCAGTGACCCATCAGCCAGCACTCAGAGAGGGAGCAAGTACTCAGTGACCCATCAGTCAGCACTCAAAGAGGGAGCAAGTAATCAGTGACCCATCAGTCAGCACTCAGAGAGGGAGCAAGAAAGCAGTGACCCATCAGTCAGCACTCAGAGAGGGAGCAAGTAATCAGTGACCCATCAGTCAGCACTCAGAGAGGGAGCAAATAATCAGTGACCCTTCAGTCAGCACTCAGAGAGGGAGCAAGTAATCAGTGACCCATCAGTCAGCACTCAGAGAGGGAGCAAGTAATCACTGACCCATCAGTCAGCACTCAGAGAGGGAGCAAGTAATCACTGACCCATAAGTCAGCACTCAGAGAGGGAGCAAGTAATCAGTGACCCTTGAGTCAGCACTCAGAGAGGGAGCAAGTAATCAGTGACCCATCAGTCTGTAATCAGAGAGGGAACAAGTACTCAGTGACCCATCAGTCAGCACTCAGAGAGGGAGCAAGTAATCACTGACCCATCAGTCAGCACTCAGAGAGGGAGCAAGTAATCAGTGACCCATCAGTCAGCACTCAGAGAGGGAGCAAATAATCAGTGACCCTTCAGTCAGCACTCAGAGAGGGAGCAAGTAATCACTGACCCATCAGTCAGCACTCAGAGAGGGAGCAAATACTCAGTGACCCATCAGTCAGCACTCAGAGAGGGAGCAAGTAATCAGTGAACCATCAGTCAGCACTCAGAGAGGGAGCAAGTAATCAGTGACCCATCAGTCAGCACTCAGAGAGGGAGCAAGTAATCAGTGACCCATCAGTCAGCACTCAGAGAGGGAGCAAATAATCAGTGACCCTTCAGTCAGCACTCAGAGAGGGAGCAAGTAATCACTGACCCATCAGTCAGCACTCAGAGAGGGAGCAAGTAATCACTGACCCATCAGTCTGCACTCAGAGAGGGAGCAAGTAATCAGTGAACCATCAGTCAGCAATCAGAGAGGGAGCAAGTAATCAGTGACCCATAGGTCAGCACACAGAGAGGGAGCAAGTAAACAGTGACCGATCAGTCAGCACTCAGAGAGGGAGCAAGTAATCAGTGACCCATCAGTCAGCACTCAGACAGGGAGCAAGTACTCAGTGACCCATCAGTCAGCACTCAGAGAGGGAGCAAGTAATCACTGACCCATAAGTCAGCACTCAGAGAGGGAGCAAGTAATCAGTGACCCATCAGTCAGCACTCAAAGAGGGAGCAAGTAATCAGTGACCCATCAGTCAGCACTCAGACAGGGAGCAAGAAAGCAGTGACCCATCAGTCAGCACTCAGAGAGGGAGCAAGTAATCAGTGACCCATCAGTCAGCACTCAGAGAGGGAGCAAATAATCAGTGACCCTTCAGTCAGCACTCAGAGAGGGAGCAAATTATCAGTGACCCTTCAGTCAGCACTCAGAGAGGGAGCAAGTAATCACTGACCCATCAGTCAGCACTCAGAGAGGGAGCAAGTACTCAGTGACCCATCAGTCAGCACTCAGAGATGGAGCAAGTAATCAGTGACCCATCAGTCAGCACTCAGAAAGGGAGCAAATAATCAGTGACCCTTCAGTCAGCAATCAGATAGGGAACAAGTAATCAGTGACCCATAAGTCAGCACACAGAGAGGGAGCAAGTAATCACTGACCAATAAGTCAGCACTCAGAGAGGGAGCAAGTTATCAGTGACCCATCAGTCAGCACTCAGTGAGGGAGCAAATAATCAGTGACCCTTCAGTCAGCACTCAGAGAGGGAGCAAGTAATCAGTGACCCATCAGTCAGCACTCAGAAAGGGAGCAAATAATCAGTGACCCATCAGTCAGCACTCAGAGAGGGAGCAAGTAATCACTGACCCAACAGGCAGCACTCAGAGAGGGAGCAAGTAATCAGTGACCCATCAGTCAGCACTCAGAGAGGGAGCAAGTAAACATTGACCCATCAGTCAGCACTCAGAGAGGGAGCAAGTAATCAGTGACCCATCAGTCAGCACTCAGAGAGGGAGCAAGAAAGCAGTGACCCATCAGTCAGCACTCATAGAGGGAGCAAGTAGTCACTGACCCATCAGTCAGCACTCAGAAAGGGAGCAAGTACTCAGTGACCCATCAGTCAGCACTCAGAGAGGGAGCAAGTACTCAGTGACCCATCAGCCAGCACTCAGAGAGGGAGCAAGTACTCAGTGACCCATCAGTCAGCACTCAGAGAGGGAGCAAGTAATCAGTGACCCATCAGTCAGCACTCAGAGAGGGAGCAAGAAAGCAGTGACCCATCAGTCAGCACTCAGAGAGGGAGCAAGTAATCAGTGACCCATCAGTCAGCACTCAGAGGGAGCAAATAATCAGTGACCCTTCAGTCAGCACTCAGAGAGGGAGCAAGTAATCAGTGACCCATCAGTCAGCACTCAGAGAGGGAGCAAGTAATCACTGACCCATCAGTCAGCACTCAGAGAGGGAGCAAGTAATCACTGACCCATCAGTCAGCACTCAGAGAGGGAGCAAGTAATCAGTGACCCTTGAGTCAGCACTCAGAGAGGGAGCAAGTAATCAGTGACCCATCAGTCTGCACTCAGAGAGGGAGCAAGTACTCAGTGACCCATCAGTCAGCACTCAGAGAGGGAGCAAGTAATCACTGACCCATCAGTCAGCACTCAGAGAGGGAGCAAGTAATCAGTGACCCATCAGTCAGCACTCAGAGATGGAGCAAATAATCAGTGACCCTTCAGTCAGCACTCCGAGATGGAGCAAGTAATCACTGACCCATCAGTCAGCACTCAGAGAGGGAGCAAGTACTCAGTGACTCATCAGTCAGCACTCAGAGAGGGAGCAAGTAATCAGTGAACCATCAGTCAGCACTCAGAGAGGGAGCAAGTAATCAGTGACCCATCAGTCAGCACTCAGAGAGGGAGCAAATAATCAGTGACCCTTCAGTCAGCACTCAGAGAGGGAGCAAGTAATCAGTGACCCATCAGTCAGCACTCAGAGAGGGAGCAAGTAATCACTGACCCATCAGTCAGCACTCAGAGAGGGAGCAAGTAATCACTGACCTATAAGTCAGCACTCAGAGAGGGAGCAAGTAATCAGTGACCCTCCAGTCAGCACTCAGAGAGGGAGCAAGTAATCAGTGACCTATCAGTCTGCACTCAGAGAGGGAGCAAGTACTCAGTGACCCATCAGTCAGCACTCAGAGAGGGAGCAAGTAATCACTGACCCATCAGTCAGCACTCAGAGAGGGAGCAAGTACTCAGTGACCCATCAGTCAGCACTCAAAGAGGGAGCAAGTAATCAGTGACCCATCAGTCAGCACTCAGAGAGGGAGCAAGAAAGCAGTGACCCATCAGTCAGCACTCAGAGAGGGAGCAAGTAATCAGTGACCCATCAGTCAGCACTCAGAGAGGGTGCAAATATTCAGTGACCCTTCAGTCAGCACTCAGAGAGGGAGCAAGTAATCAGTGACCCATCAGTCAGCACTCAGAGAGGGAGCAAGTAATCACTGACCCATCAGTCAGCACTCAGGGAGGGAGCAAGTAATCACTGACCCATAAGTCAGCACTCAGAGAGGGAGCAAGTAATCAGTGACCCTTGAGTCAGCACTCAGAGAGGGAGCAAGTAATCAGTGACCCATCAGTCTGCACTCAGAGAGGGAACAAGTACTCAGTGCCCCATGAGTCAGCACTCAGAGAGGGAGTAAGTAATCACTGACCCATCAGTCAGCACTCAGAGAGGGAGCAAGTAATCAGTGACCCATCAGTTAGCACTCAGAGAGGGAGCAAGTAATCACTGACCCATAAGTCAGCACTCAGAGAGGGAGCAAGTACTCAGTGACCCATCAGTCAGCACTCGGAGAGGGAGCAAGTAATCAGTGAACCATCAGTCAGCACTCAGAGAGGGAGCAAGTAATCACTGACCAATAAGTCAGCACTCAGAGAGGGAGCAAGTTATCAGTGACCCATCAGTCAGCACTCAGTGAGGGAGCAAATAATCAGTGACCCTTCAGTCAGCACTCAGATAGGGAGCAAATAATCAGTGACCCATCAGTCAGCACTCAGAAAGGGAGCAAATAATCAGTGACCCATCAGTCAGCACTCAGAGAGGGAGCAAGTAATCACTGACCCAACAGGCAGCACTCAGAGAGGGAGCAAGTAATCAGTGACCCATCAGTCAGCACTCAGAGAGGGAGCAAGTAAACATTGACCCATCAGTCAGCACTCAGAGAGGGAGCAAGTAATCAGTGACCCATCAGTCAGCACTCAGAGAGGGAGCAAGAAAGCAGTGACCCATCAGTCAGCACTCATAGAGGGAGCAAGTAGTCACTGACCCATCAGTCAGCACTCAGAAAGGGAGCAAGTACTCAGTGACCCATCAGTCAGCACTCAGAGAGGGAGCAAGTACTCAGTGACCCATCAGCCAGCACTCAGAGAGGGAGCAAGTACTCAGTGACCATTCAGTCAGCACTCAGAGAGGGAGCAAGTAATCAGTGACCCATCAGTCAGCACTCAGAGAGGGAGCAAGAAAGCAGTGACCCATCATTCAGCACTCAGAGAGGGAGCAAGTAATCAGTGACCCATCAGTCAGCACTCAGAGGGAGCAAATAATCAGTGACCCTTCAGTCAGCACTCAGAGAGGGAGCAAGTAATCAGTGACCCATCAGTCAGCACTCAGAGAGGGAGCAAGTAATCACTAACCCATCAGTCAGCACTCAGAGAGGGAGCAAGTAATCACTGACCCATCAGTCAGCACTCAGAGAGGGAGCAAGTAATCAGTGACCCTTGAGTCAGCACTCAGAGAGGGAGCAAGTAATCAGTGACCCATCAGTCTGCACTCAGAGAGGGAGCAAGTACTCAGTGACCCATCAGTCAGCACTCAGAGAGGGAGCAAGTAATCACTGACCCATCAGTCAGCACTCAGAGAGGGAGCAAGTAATCAGTGACCCATCAGTCAGCACTCAGAGATGGAGCAAATAATCAGTGACCCTTCAGTCAGCACTCCGAGATGGAGCAAGTAATCACTGACCCATCAGTCAGCACTCAGAGAGGGAGCAAGTACTCAGTGACTCATCAGTCAGCACTCAGAGAGGGAGCAAGTAATCAGTGAACCATCAGTCAGCACTCAGAGAGGGAGCAAGTAATCAGTGACCCATCAGTCAGCACTCAGACAGGGAGCAAATAATCAGTGACCCTTCAGTCAGCACTCAGAGAGGGAGCAAGTAATCAGTGACCCATCAGTCAGCACTCAGAGAGGGAGCAAGTAATCACTGACCCATCAGTCAGCACTCAGAGAGGGAGCAAGTAATCACTGACCTATAAGTCAGCACTCAGAGAGGGAGCAAGTAATCAGTGACCCTCCAGTCAGCACTCAGAGAGGGAGCAAGTAATCAGTGACCCATCAGTCTGCACTCAGAGAGGGAGCAAGTACTCAGTGACCCATCAGTCAGCACTCAGAGAGGGAGCAAGTAATCACTGACCCATCAGTCAGCACTCAGAGAGGGAGCAAGTAATCAGTGACCCATCAGTCAGCACTCAGAGAGGGAGCAAGTACTCAGTGACCCATCAGCCAGCACTCAGAGAGGGAGCAAGTACTCAGTGACCCATCAGTCAGCACTCAAAGAGGGAGCAAGTAATCAGTGACCCATCAGTCAGCACTCAGAGAGGGAGCAAGAAAGCAGTGACCCATCAGTCAGCACTCAGAGAGGGAGCAAGTAATCAGTGACCCATCAGTCAGCACTCAGAGAGGGAGCAAATATTCAGTGACCCTTCAGTCAGCACTCAGAGAGGGAGCAAGTAATCAGTGACCCATCAGTCAGCACTCAGAGAGGGAGCAAGTAATCACTGACCCATCAGTCAGCACTCAGGGAGGGAGCAAGTAATCACTGACCCATAAGTCAGCACTCAGAGAGGGAGCAAGTAATCAGTGACCCTTGAGTCAGCACTCAGAGAGGGAGCAAGTAATCAGTGACCCATCATTCTGCACTCAGAGAGGGAACAAGTACTCAGTGACCCATCAGTCAGCACTCAGAGAGGGAGTAAGTAATCACTGACCCATCAGTCAGCACTCAGAGAGGGAGCAAGTAATCAGTGACCCATCAGTTAGCACTCAGAGAGGGAGCAAATAATCAGTGACCCTTCAGTCAGCACTCAGAGAGGGAGCAAGTAATCACTGACCCATAAGTCAGCACTCAGAGAGGGAGCAAGTACTCAGTGACCCATCAGTCAGCACTCGGAGAGGGAGCAAGTAATCAGTGAACCATCAGTCAGCACTCAGAGAGGGAGCAAGTAATCAGTGACCCATCAGTCAGCACTCAGAGAGGGAGCAAGTAATCAGTGACCCATCAGTCAGCACTCAGAGAGGGAGCAAATAATCAGTGACCCTTCAGTCAGCACTCAGCGAGGGAGCAAGTAATCAGTGACCCTTCAGTCAGCACTCAGAGAGGGAGCAAGTAATCAGTGACCCATCAGTCTGCACTCAGAGAGGGAGCAAGTACTCAGTGACCCATCAATCAGCACTCAGAGAGGGAGCAAGTAATCAGTGACCCATCAGTCAGCACTCAGAGAGGGAGCAAGTAATCAGTGACCCATCAGTCAGCACTCAGAGAGGGAGCAAATAATCAGTGACCCTTCAGTCAGCAATCAGATAGGGAACAAGTAATCAGTGACCCATAAGTCAGCACACAGAGAGGGAGCAAGTAATCACTGACCCATAAGTCAGCACTCAGAGAGGGAGCAAGTTATCAGTGACCCATCAGTCAGCACTCAGTGAGGGAGAAAATAATCAGTGACCCTTCAGTCAGCACTCAGAGAGGGAGCAAGTAATCAGTGACCCATCAGTCAGCACTCAGAAAGGGAGCAAATAATCAGTGACCCATCAGTCAGCACTCAGAGAGGGAGCAAGTAAACATTGACCCATCAGTCAGCACTCAGAGAGGGGGCAAGTAATCAGTGACCCATCAGTCAGCACTCAGAGAGGGAGCAAGAAAGCAGTGACCCATCAGTCAGCACTCATAGAGGGAGCAAGTAGTCACTGACCCATCAGTCAGCACTCAGAAAGGGAGCAAGTACTCAGTGACCCATCAGTCAGCACTCAGAGAGGGAGCAAGTACTCAGTGACCCTTGAGTCAGCACTCAGAGAGGGAGCAAGTAATCAGTGACCCATCAGTCTGTAATCAGAGAGGGAACAAGTACTCAGTGACCCATCAGTCAGCACTCAGAGAGGGAGCAAGTAATCACTGACCCATCAGTCAGCACTCAGAGAGGGAGCAAGTAATCAGTGACCCATCAGTCAGCACTCAGAGAGGGAGCAAATAATCAGTGACCCTTCAGTCAGCACTCAGAGAGGGAGCAAGTAATCACTGACCCATCAGTCAGCACTCAGAGAGGGAGCAAGTACTCAGTGACCCATCAGTCAGCACTCAGAGAGGGAGCAAGTAATCAGTGAACCATCAGTCAGCACTCAGAGAGGGAGCAAGTAATCAGTGACCCATCAGTCAGCACTCAGAGAGGGAGCAAGTAATCAGTGACCCATCAGTCAGCACTCAGAGAGGGAGCAAATAATCAGTGACCCTTCAGTCAGCACTCAGAGAGGGAGCAAGTAATCACTGACACATCAGTCAGCACTCAGAGAGGGAGCAAGTAATCACTGACCCATCAGTCTGCACTCAGAGAGGGAGCAAGTAATCAGTGAACCATCAGTCAGCAATCAGAGAGGGAGCAAGTAATCAGTGACCCATAGGTCAGCACACAGAGAGGGAGCAAGTAAACAGTGACCGATCAGTCAGCACTCAGAGAGGGAGCAAGTAATCAGTGACCCATCAGTCAGCACTCAGACAGGGAGCAAGTACTCAGTGACCCATCAGTCAGCACTCAGAGAGGGAGCAAGTAATCATTGACCCATAAGTCAGCACTCAGAGAGGGAGCAAGTAATCAGTGACCCATCAGTCAGCACTCAGAGAGGGAGCAAATAATCAGTGACCCTTCAGTCAGCACTCAGAGAGGGAGCAAGTAATCACTGACCCATCAGTCAGCACTCAGAGAGGGAGCAAGTACTCAGTGACCCATCAGTCAGCACTCAGAGATGGAGCAAGTAATCAGTGACCCATCAGTCAGCACTCAGAAAGGGAGCAAATAATCAGTGACCCTTCAGTCAGCAATCAGATAGGGAACAAGTAATCAGTGACCCATAAGTCAGCACACAGAGAGGGAGCAAGTAATCACTGACCCATAAGTCAGCACTCAGAGAGGGAGCAAGTTATCAGTGACCCATCAGTCAGCACTCAGTGAGGGAGCAAATAATCAGTGACCCTTCAGTCAGCACTCAGAGAGGGAGCAAGTAATCAGTGACCCATCAGTCAGCACTCAGAAAGGGAGCAAATAATCAGTGACCCATCAGTCAGCACTCAGAGAGGGAGCAAGTAAACATTGACCCATCAGTCAGCACTCAGAGAGGGGGCAAGTAATCAGTGACCCATCAGTCAGCACTCAGAGAGGGAGCAAGAAAGCAGTGACCCATCAGTCAGCACTCATAGAGGGAGCAAGTAGTCACTGACCCATCAGTCAGCACTCAGAAAGGGAGCAAGTACTCAGTGACCCATCAGTCAGCACTCAGAGAGGGAGCAAGTACTCAGTGACCCATCAGCCAGCACTCAGAGAGGGAGCAAGTACTCAGTGACCCATCAGTCAGCACTCAGAGAGGGAGCAAGTAATCAGTGACCCATCAGTCAGCACTCAGAGAGGGAGCAAGAAAGCAGTGACCCATCAGTCAGCACTCAGAGAGGGAGCAAGTAATCAGTGACCCATCAGTCAGCACTCAGAGGGAGCAAATAATCAGTGACCCTTCAGTCAGCACTCAGAGAGGGAGCAAGTAATCAGTGACCCATCAGTCAGCACTCAGAGAGGGAGCAAGTAATCACTGACCCATCAGTCAGCACTCAGAGAGGGAGCAAGTAATCAGTGACCCATCAGTCAGCACTCAGAGAGGGAGCAAGTAATCAGTGACCCTTGAGTCAGCACTCAGAGAGGGAGCAAGTAATCAGTGACCCATCAGTCTGCACTCAGAGAGGGAGCAAGTACTCAGTGACCCTTCAGTCAGCACTCAGAGAGGGAGCAAGTAATCACTGACCCATCAGTCAGCACTCAGAGAGGGAGCAAGTAATCAGTGACCCATCAGTCAGCACTCAGAGAGGGAGCAAATAATCAGTGACCCTTCAGTCAGCACTCCGAGATGGAGCAAGTAATCACTGACCCATCAGTCAGCACTCAGAGAGGGAGCAAGTACTCAGTGACTCATCAGTCAGCACTCAGAGAGGGAGCAAGTAATCACTGACCCATCAGTCAGCACTCAGAGAGGGAGCAAGTAATCAGTGACCCATCAGTCAGCACTCAGAGAGGGAGCAAATAATCAGTGACCCTTCAGTCAGCACTCAGAGAGGGAGCAAGTAATCACTGATCCATCAGTCAGCACTCAGAGAGGGAGCAAGTACTCAGTGACCCATCAGTCAGCACTCAGAGAGGGAGCAAGTAATCAGTGAACCATCAGTCAGCAATTAGAGAGGGAGAAAGTAATCAGTGACCCATAAGTCAGCACACAGAGAGGGAGCAAGTAAACAGTGACCCATCAGTCAGCACTCAGAGAGGGAGCAAGTAATCAGTGACCCATCAGTCATCACTCAGAGAGGGAGCAAGTAATCAGTGACCCATCAGTCAGCACTCAGAGAGGGAGCAAGTAATCACTGACCCATCAGTCAGCACTCAGAGTGGGAGCAAGTAAACATTGACCCATCAGTCAGCACTCAGAGAGGGAGCAAGTAATCAGTGACCCATCAGTCAGCACTCAGAGAGGGAGCAAGAAAGCAGTGACCCATCAGTCAGCACTCAGAGAGGGAGCAAGTAATCAGTGACCCATCAGTCAGCACTCAGAGGGAGCAAATAATCAGTGACCCTTCAGTCAGCACTCAGAGAGGGAGCAAGTAATCAGTGACCCATCAGTCAGCACTCAGAGAGGGAGCAAGTAATCACTGACCCATCAGTCAGCACTCAGAGAGGGAGCAAGTAATCACTGACCCATCAGTCAGCACTCAGAGAGGGAGCAAGTAATCAGTGACCCTTGAGTCAGCACTCAGAGAGGGAGCAAGTAATCAGTGACCCATCAGTCTGCACTCAGAGAGGGAGCAAGTACTCAGTGACCCTTCAGTCAGCACTCAGAGAGGGAGCAAGTAATCACTGACCCATCAGTCAGCACTCAGAGAGGGAGCAAGTAATCAGTGACCCATCAGTCAGCACTCAGAGAGGGAGCAAATAATCAGTGACCCTTCAGTCAGCACTCCGAGATGGAGCAAGTAATCACTGACCCATCAGTCAGCACTCAGAGAGGGAGCAAGTACTCAGTGACTCATCAGTCAGCACTCAGAGAGGGAGCAAGTAATCACTGACCCATCAGTCAGCACTCAGAGAGGGAGCAAGTAATCAGTGACCCATCAGTCAGCACTCAGAGAGGGAGCAAATAATCAGTGACCCTTCAGTCAGCACTCAGAGAGGGAGCAAGTAATCACTGATCCATCAGTCAGCACTCAGAGAGGGAGCAAGTACTCAGTGACCCATCAGTCAGCACTCAGAGAGGGAGCAAGTAATCAGTGAACCATCAGTCAGCAATTAGAGAGGGAGAAAGTAATCAGTGACCCATAAGTCAGCACACAGAGAGGGAGCAAGTAAACAGTGACCCATCAGTCAGCACTCAGAGAGGGAGCAAGTAATCAGTGACCCATCAGTCATCACTCAGAGAGGGAGCAAGTAATCAGTGACCCATCAGTCAGCACTCAGAGAGGGAGCAAGTAATCACTGACCCATCAGTCAGCACTCAGAGTGGGAGCAAGTAAACATTGACCCATCAGTCAGCACTCAGAGAGGGAGCAAGTAATCAGTGACCCATCAGTCAGCACTCAGAGAGGGAGCAAGAAAGCAGTGACCCATCAGTCAGCACTCAGAGAGGGAGCAAGTACTCAGTGACCCATCAGTCAGCACTCAGAGAGGGAGCAAGTAATCAGTGAACCATCAGTCAGCACTCAGAGAGGGAGCAAGTAATCAGTGACCCATCAGTCAGCACTCAGAGAGGGAGCAAGTAATCAGTGACCCATCAGTCAGCACTCAGAGAGGGAGCAAATAATCAGTGACCCTTCAGTCAGCACTCAGAGAGGGAGCAAGTAATAAGTGACCCATCAGTCAGCACTCAGAGAGGGAGCAAGTAATCACTGACCCATCAGTCAGCACTCAGAGAGGGAGCAAGTAATCACTGACCCATAAGTCAGCACTCAGAGAGGGAGCAAGTAATCAGTAACCCTTCAGTCAGCACTCAGAGAGGGAGCAAGTAATCAGTGACCCATCAGTCTGCACTCAGAGAGGGAGCAAGTACTCAGTGACCCATCAGTCAGCACTCAGAGAGGGAGCAAGTAATCACTGACCCATCAGTCAGCACTCAGAGAGGGAGCAAGTAATCAGTGACCCATCAGTCAGCACTCAGAGAGGGAGCAAATAATCAGTGACCCTTCAGTCAGCACTCAGAGAGGGAGCAAGTAATCACTGATCCATCAGTCAGCACTCAGAGAGGGAGCAAGTACTCAGTGACCCATCAGTCAGCACTCAGAGAGGGAGCAAGTAATCAGTGAACCATCAGTCAGCAATCAGAGAGGGAGCAAGTAATCAGTGACCCATCAGTCAGCACTCAGAGAGGGAGCAAGTAATCAGTGACCCATCAGTCAGCACTCAGAGAGGGAGCAAGTAATCACTGACCCATCAGTCAGCACTCAGAGAGGGAGCAAGTAAACATTGACCCATCAGTCAGCACTCAGAGAGGGAGCAAGTAATCAGTGACCCATCAGTCAGCACTCAGAGAGGGAGCAAGTAATCAGTGACCCAACAGTCAGCACTCAGAGAGGGAGCAAGAAAGCAGTGACCCATCAGTCAGCACTCAGAGAGGGAGCAAGTAATCAGTGAACAATCAGTCAGCACTCAGAGAGGGAGCAAATAATCAGTGACCCTTCATTCAGCACTCAGAGAGGGAGAAAGTAATCAGTGACCCATTAGTCAGCACTCAGAGAGAGAGCAAGTACTCAGTGACCCATCAGTCAGCACTCAGAGAGGGAGCAAGTAATCACTGACCCATAAGTCAGCACTCAGAGAGGGAGCAAGTAATCAGTGACCCATCAGTCAGCACTCAGAGAGGGAGCAAATAATCAGTGACCCATCAGTCAGCACTCAGAGAGGGAGCAAGTAATCAGTGACCCAACAGTCAGCACTCAGAGAGGGAGCAAGAAAGCAGTGACCCATCAGTCAGCACTCAGAGAGGGAGCAAGTAATCAGTGAACAATCAGTCAGCACTCAGAGAGGGAGCAAATAATCAGTGACCCTTCATTCAGCACTCAGAGAGGGAGCAAGTAATCAGTGACCCATCAGTCAGCACTCAGAGAGGGAGCAAGTAATCAGTGACCCATCAGTCAGCACTCAGAGAGGGAGCAAGTAATCAGTGACCCAACAGTCAGCACTCAGAGAGGGAGCAAGAAAGCAGTGACCCATCAGTCAGCACTCAGAGAGGGAGCAAGTAATCAGTGAACAATCAGTCAGCACTCAGAGAGGGAGCAAATAATCAGTGACCCTTCATTCAGCACTCAGAGAGGGAGAAAGTAATCAGTGACCCATTAGTCAGCACTCAGAGAGAGAGCAAGTACTCAGTGACCCATCAGTCAGCACTCAGAGAGGGAGCAAGTAATCACTGACCCATAAGTCAGCACTCAGAGAGGGAGCAAGTAATCAGTGACCCATCAGTCAGCACTCAGAGAGGGAGCAAGTAATCAGTGAACCATCAGTCAGCACTCAGAGAGGGAGCAAGTAATCAGTGACCCATCAGTCAGCACTCAGAGAGGGAGCAAGTACTCAGTGACCCATCAGTCAGCACTCAGAGAGGGAGCAAGTAATCAGTGAACCATCAGTCAGCACTCAGAGAGGGAGCAAGTAATCAGTGACCCATCAGTCAGCACTCAGAGAGGGAGCAAGAAAGCAGTGACCCATCAGTCAGCACTCAGAGAGGGAGCAAGTACTCAGTGACCCATCAGTCAGCACTCAGAGAGGGAGCAAGTAATCACTGACCCATCAGTCAGCACTCAGAGTGGGAGCAAGTAATCACTGACCCATCAGTCAGCACTCAGAGAGGGAGCAAGTAATCACTGACCCATAAGTCAGCACTCAGAGAGGGAGCAAGTAATCAGTGACCCTTCAGTCAGCACTCAGAGAGGGAGCAAGTAATCAGTGACCCATCAGTCTGCACTCAGAGAGGGAGCAAGTACTCAGTGACCCATCAGTCAGCACTCAGAGAGGGAGCAAGTAATCACTGACCCATCAGTCAGCACTCAGAGAGGGAGCAAGTAATCAGTGACCCATCAGTCAGCACTCAGAGAGGGAGCAAATAATCAGTGACCCTTCAGTCAGCACTCAGAGAGGGAGCAAGTAATCACTGATCCATCAGTCAGCACTCAGAGAGGGAGCAAGTACTCAGTGACCCATCAGTCAGCACTCAGAGAGGGAGCAAGTAATCAGTGAACCATCAGTCAGCAATCAGAGAGGGAGCAAGTAATCAGTGACCCATCAGTCAGCACTCAGAGAGGGAGCAAGTAATCAGTGACCCATCAGTCAGCACTCAGAGAGGGAGCAAATAATCAGTGACCCTTCAGTCAGCACTCAGAGAGGGAGCAAATAATCAGTGACCCTTCAGTCAGCACTCAGAGAGGGAGCAAGTAATCACTGACCCATCAGTCAGCACTCAGAGAGGGAGCAAGTACTCAGTGACCCATCAGTCAGCACTCAGAGAGGGAGCAAGTAATCAGTGAACCATCAGTCAGCACTCAGAGAGGGAGCAAGTAATCAGTGACCCATCAGTCAGCACTCAGAGAGGGAGCAAGAAAGCAGTGACCCATCAGTCAGCACTCAGAGAGGGAGCAAGTACTCAGTGACCCATCAGTCAGCACTCAGAGAGGGAGCAAGTAATCACTGACCCATCAGTCAGCACTCAGAGTGGGAGCAAGTAAACATTGACCCATCAGTCAGCACTCAGAGAGGGAGCAAGTAATCAGTGACCCATCAGTCAGCACTCAGAGAGGGAGCAAGTAATCAGTGACCCATCAGTCAGCACTCAGAGAGGGAGCAAGTAATCACTGACCCATCAGTCAGCACTCAGAGAGGGAGCAAGTAATCACTGACCCATAAGTCAGCACTCAGAGAGGGAGCAAGTAATCAGTGACCCATCAGTCAGCACTCAGAGAGGGAGCAAGTAATCAGTGACCCATCAGTCAGCACTCAGAGAGGGAGCAAGTAATCAGTGACCCATCAGTCAGCACTCAGAGAGGGAGCAAATAATCAGTGACCCTTCAGTCAGCACTCAGAGAGGGAGCAAGTAATCACTGACCCATCAGTCAGCACTCAGAGAGGGAGCAAGTACTCAGTGACCCATCAGTCAGCACTCAGAGAGGGAGCAAGTAATCAGTGAACCATCAGTCAGCACTCAGAGAGGGAGCAAGTAATCAGTGACCCATCAGTCAGCACTCAGAGAGGGAG
Source organism: Ascaphus truei (assembly GCF_040206685.1). NCBI lineage: Eukaryota > Metazoa > Chordata > Amphibia > Anura > Ascaphidae > Ascaphus > Ascaphus truei. The sequence goes on from NC_134484.1 coordinate 490,511,452, forward strand.
CAAGTAATCAGTGACCCATCAGTCAGCACTCAGAGAGGGAGCAAGTAATCACTGACCCATCAGTCAGCACTCAGAGAGGGAGCAAGTAATCACTGACCCTTCAGTCAGCACTCAGAGAGGGAGCAAGTAATCAGTGACCCTTCAGTCAGCACTCAGAGAGGGAGCAAGTAATCAGTGACCCATCAGTCTGCACTCAGAGAGGGAGCAAGTACTCAGTGACCCATCAGTCAGCACTCAGAGAGGGAGCAAGTAATCACTGACCTATCAGTCAGCACTCAGAGAGGGAGCAAGTAATCAGTGACCCATCAGTCAGCACTCAGAGAGGGAGCAAATAATCAGTGACCCTTCAGTCAGCACTCAGAGAGGGAGCAAGTAATCACTGATCCATCAGTCAGCACTCAGAGAGGGAGCAAGTACTCAGTGACCCATCAGTCAGCACTCAGAGAGGGAGCAAGTAATCAGTGAACCATCAGTCAGCAATCAGAGAGGGAGCAAGTAATCAGTGACCCATCAGTCAGCACTCAGAGAGGGAGCAAATAATCAGTGACCCTTCATTCAGCACTCAGAGAGGGAGCAAGTAATCAGTGACCCATCAGTCAGCACTCAGAGAGGGAGCAAGTAATCAGTGACCCATCAGTCAGCACTCAGAGAGGGAGCAAGTAATCAGTGACCCAACAGTCAGCACTCAGAGAGGGAGCAAGAAAGCAGTGACCCATCAGTCAGCACTCAGAGAGGGAGCAAGTAATCAGTGAACAATCAGTCAGCACTCAGAGAGGGAGCAAATAATCAGTGACCCTTCATTCAGCACTCAGAGAGGGAGAAAGTAATCAGTGACCCATTAGTCAGCACTCAGAGAGAGAGCAAGTACTCAGTGACCCATCAGTCAGCACTCAGAGAGGGAGCAAGTAATCACTGACCCATAAGTCAGCACTCAGAGAGGGAGCAAGTAATCAGTGACCCATCAGTCAGCACTCAGAGAGGGAGCAAGTAATCAGTGACCCAACAGTCAGCACTCAGAGAGGGAGCAAGAAAGCAGTGACCCATCAGTCAGCACTCAGAGAGGGAGCAAGTAATCAGTGAACAATCAGTCAGCACTCAGAGAGGGAGCAAATAATCAGTGACCCTTCATTCAGCACTCAGAGAGGGAGAAAGTAATCAGTGACCCATTAGTCAGCACTCAGAGAGAGAGCAAGTACTCAGTGACCCATCAGTCAGCACTCAGAGAGGGAGCAAGTAATCACTGACCCATAAGTCAGCACTCAGAGAGGGAGCAAATAATCAGTGACCCTTCAGTCAGCACTCAGAGAGGGAGCAAGTAATCACTGACCCATCAGTCAGCACTCAGAGAGGGAGCAAGTACTCAGTGACCCATCAGTCAGCACTCAGAGAGGGAGCAAGTAATCAGTGAACCATCAGTCAGCACTCAGAGAGGGAGCAAGTAATCAGTGACCCATCAGTCAGCACTCAGAGAGGGAGCAAGAAAGCAGTGACCCATCAGTCAGCACTCAGAGAGGGAGCAAGTACTCAGTGACCCATCAGTCAGCACTCAGAGAGGGAGCAAGTAATCACTGACCCATCAGTCAGCACTCAGAGTGGGAGCAAGTAAACATTGACCCATCAGTCAGCACTCAGAGAGGGAGCAAGTAATCAGTGACCCATCAGTCAGCACTCAGAGAGGGAGCAAGTAATCACTGACCCATCAGTCAGCACTCAGAGAGGGAGCAAGTAATCACTGACCCATAAGTCAGCACTCAGAGAGGGAGCAAGTAATCAGTGACCCTTCAGTCAGCACTCAGAGAGGGAGCAAGTAATCAGTGACCCATCAGTCTGCACTCAGAGAGGGAGCAAGTACTCAGTGACCCATCAGTCAGCACTCAGAGAGGGAGCAAGTAATCACTGACCCATCAGTCAGCACTCAGAGAGGGAGCAAGTAATCAGTGACCCATCAGTCAGCACTCAGAGAGGGAGCAAATAATCAGTGACCCTTCAGTCAGCACTCAGAGAGGGAGCAAGTAATCACTGATCCATCAGTCAGCACTCAGAGAGGGAGCAAGTACTCAGTGACCCATCAGTCAGCACTCAGAGAGGGAGCAAGTAATCAGTGAACCATCAGTCAGCAATCAGAGAGGGAGCAAGTAATCAGTGACCCATCAGTCAGCACTCAGAGAGGGAGCAAGTAATCAGTGACCCATCAGTCAGCACTCAGAGAGGGAGCAAATAATCAGTGACCCTTCAGTCAGCACTCAGAGAGGGAGCAAATAATCAGTGACCCTTCAGTCAGCACTCAGAGAGGGAGCAAGTAATCACTGACCCATCAGTCAGCACTCAGAGAGGGAGCAAGTACTCAGTGACCCATCAGTCAGCACTCAGAGAGGGAGCAAGTAATCAGTGAACCATCAGTCAGCACTCAGAGAGGGAGCAAGTAATCAGTGACCCATCAGTCAGCACTCAGAGAGGGAGCAAGAAAGCAGTGACCCATCAGTCAGCACTCAGAGAGGGAGCAAGTACTCAGTGACCCATCAGTCAGCACTCAGAGAGGGAGCAAGTAATCACTGACCCATCAGTCAGCACTCAGAGTGGGAGCAAGTAATCACTGACCCATCAGTCAGCACTCAGAGAGGGAGCAAGTAATCACTGACCCATAAGTCAGCACTCAGAGAGGGAGCAAGTAATCAGTGACCCTTCAGTCAGCACTCAGAGAGGGAGCAAGTAATCAGTGACCCATCAGTCTGCACTCAGAGAGGGAGCAAGTACTCAGTGACCCATCAGTCAGCACTCAGAGAGGGAGCAAGTAATCACTGACCCATCAGTCAGCACTCAGAGAGGGAGCAAGTAATCAGTGACCCATCAGTCAGCACTCAGAGAGGGAGCAAATAATCAGTGACCCTTCAGTCAGCACTCAGAGAGGGAGCAAGTAATCACTGATCCATCAGTCAGCACTCAGAGAGGGAGCAAGTACTCAGTGACCCATCAGTCAGCACTCAGAGAGGGAGCAAGTAATCAGTGAACCATCAGTCAGCAATCAGAGAGGGAGCAAGTAATCAGTGACCCATCAGTCAGCACTCAGAGAGGGAGCAAGTAATCAGTGACCCATCAGTCAGCACTCAGAGAGGGAGCAAATAATCAGTGACCCTTCAGTCAGCACTCAGAGAGGGAGCAAATAATCAGTGACCCTTCAGTCAGCACTCAGAGAGGGAGCAAGTAATCACTGACCCATCAGTCAGCACTCAGAGAGGGAGCAAGTACTCAGTGACCCATCAGTCAGCACTCAGAGAGGGAGCAAGTAATCAGTGAACCATCAGTCAGCACTCAGAGAGGGAGCAAGTAATCAGTGACCCATCAGTCAGCACTCAGAGAGGGAGCAAGAAAGCAGTGACCCATCAGTCAGCACTCAGAGAGGGAGCAAGTACTCAGTGACCCATCAGTCAGCACTCAGAGAGGGAGCAAGTAATCACTGACCCATCAGTCAGCACTCAGAGTGGGAGCAAGTAAACATTGACCCATCAGTCAGCACTCAGAGAGGGAGCAAGTAATCAGTGACCCATCAGTCAGCACTCAGAGAGGGAGCAAGTAATCAGTGACCCATCAGTCAGCACTCAGAGAGGGAGCAAATAATCAGTGACCCTTCAGTCAGCACTCAGAGAGGGAGCAAGTAATCACTGACCCATCAGTCAGCACTCAGAGAGGGAGCAAGTACTCAGTGACCCATCAGTCAGCACTCAGAGAGGGAGCAAGTAATCAGTGAACCATCAGTCAGCACTCAGAGAGGGAGCAAGTAATCAGTGACCCATCAGTCAGCACTCAGAGAGGGAGCAAGTAATCAGTGACCCATCAGTCAGCACTCAGAGAGGGAGCAAATAATCAGTGACCCTTCAGTCAGCACTCAGAGAGGGAGCAAGTAATCAGTGACCCATCAGTCAGCACTCAGAGAGGGAGCAAGTAATCACTGACCCATCAGTCAGCACTCAGAGAGGGAGCAAGTAATCACTGACCCATAAGTCAGCACTCAGAGAGGGAGCAAGTAATCAGTGACCCTTCAGTCAGCACTCAGAGAGGGAGCAAGTAATCAGTGACCAATCAGTCTGCACTCAGAGAGGGAGCAAGTACTCAGTGACCCATCAGTCAGCACTCAGAGAGGGAGCAAGTAATCACTGACCCATCAGTCAGCACTCAGAGAGGGAGCAAGTAATCAGTGAACCATCAGTCAGCACTCAGAGAGGGAGCAAGTAATCAGTGACCCATCAGTCAGCACTCAGAGAGGGAGCAAGAAAGCAGTGACCCATCAGTCAGCACTCAGAGAGGGAGCAAGTACTCAGTGACCCATCAGTCAGCACTCAGAGAGGGAGCAAGTAATCACTGACCCATCAGTCAGCACTCAGAGTGGGAGCAAGTAAACATTGACCCATCAGTCAGCACTCAGAGAGGGAGCAAGTAATCAGTGACCCATCAGTCAGCACTCAGAGAGGGAGCAAGTAATCAGTGACCCATCAGTCAGCACTCAGAGAGGGAGCAAGTAATCAGTGACCCATAAGTCAGCACTCAGAGAGGGAGCAAATAATCAGTGACCCATCAGTCAGCACTCAGAGAGGGAGCAAGTAATCAGTGACCCAACAGTCAGCACTCAGAGAGGGAGCAAGAAAGCAGTGACCCATCAGTCAGCACTCAGAGAGGGAGCAAGTAATCAGTGAACAATCAGTCAGCACTCAGAGAGGGAGCAAATAATCAGTGACCCTTCATTCAGCACTCAGAGAGGGAGCAAGTAATCAGTGACCCATCAGTCAGCACTCAGAGAGGGAGCAAGTACTCAGTGACCCATCAGTCAGCACTCAGAGAGGGAGCAAGTAATCACTGACCCATAAGTCAGCACTCAGAGAGGGAGCAAGTAATCAGTGACCCATCAGTCAGCACTCAGAGAGGGAGCAAATAATCAGTAACCCTTCAGTCAGCACTCAGAGAGGGAGCAAGTAATCACTGACCCATCAGTCAGCACTCAGAGAGGGAGCAAGTACTCAGTGACCCATCAGTCAGCACTCAGAGAGGGAGCAAGTAATCAGTGAACCATCAGTCAGCACTCAGAGAGGGAGCAAGTAATCAGTGACCCATCAGTCAGCACTCAGAGAGGGAGCAAGAAAGCAGTGACCCATCAGTCAGCACTCAGAGAGGGAGCAAGTACTCAGTGACCCATCAGTCAGCACTCAGAGAGGGAGCAAGTAATCACTGACCCATCAGTCAGCACTCAGAGTGGGAGCAAGTAAACATTGACCCATCAGTCAGCACTCAGAGAGGGAGCAAGTAATCAGTGACCCATCAGTCAGCACTCAGAGAGGGAGCAAGTAATCAGTGACCCATCAGTCAGCACTCAGAGAGGGAGCAAATAATCAGTGACCCTTCAGTCAGCACTCAGAGAGGGAGCAAGTAATCACTGACCCATCAGTCAGCACTCAGAGAGGGAGCAAGTACTCAGTGACCCATCAGTCAGCACTCAGAGAGGGAGCAAGTAATCAGTGAACCATCAGTCAGCACTCAGAGAGGGAGCAAGTAATCAGTGACCCATCAGTCAGCACTCAGAGAGGGAGCAAGTAATCAGTGACCCATCAGTCAGCACTCAGAGAGGGAGCAAGTAATCACTGACCCATCAGTCAGCACTCAGAGAGGGAGCAAGTAATCACTGACCCTTCAGTCAGCACTCAGAGAGGGAGCAAGTAATCAGTGACCCTTCAGTCAGCACTCAGAGAGGGAGCAAGTAATCAGTGACCCATCAGTCTGCACTCAGAGAGGGAGCAAGTACTCAGTGACCCATCAGTCAGCACTCAGAGAGGGAGCAAGTAATCACTGACCTATCAGTCAGCACTCAGAGAGGGAGCAAGTAATCAGTGACCCATCAGTCAGCACTCAGAGAGGGAGCAAATAATCAGTGACCCTTCAGTCAGCACTCAGAGAGGGAGCAAGTAATCACTGATCCATCAGTCAGCACTCAGAGAGGGAGCAAGTACTCAGTGACCCATCAGTCAGCACTCAGAGAGGGAGCAAGTAATCAGTGAACCATCAGTCAGCAATCAGAGAGGGAGCAAGTAATCAGTGACCCATCAGTCAGCACTCAGAGAGGGAGCAAATAATCAGTAACCCTTCAGTCAGCACTCAGAGAGGGAGCAAGTAATCACTGACCCATCAGTCAGCACTCAGAGAGGGAGCAAGTACTCAGTGACCCATCAGTCAGCACTCAGAGAGGGAGCAAGTAATCAGTGAACCATCAGTCAGCACTCAGAGAGGGAGCAAGTAATCAGTGACCCATCAGTCAGCACTCAGAGAGGGAGCAAGAAAGCAGTGACCCATCAGTCAGCACTCAGAGAGGGAGCAAGTACTCAGTGACCCATCAGTCAGCACTCAGAGAGGGAGCAAGTAATCACTGACCCATCAGTCAGCACTCAGAGTGGGAGCAAGTAAACATTGACCCATCAGTCAGCACTCAGAGAGGGAGCAAGTAATCAGTGACCCATCAGTCAGCACTCAGAGAGGGAGCAAGTAATCAGTGACCCATCAGTCAGCACTCAGAGAGGGAGCAAATAATCAGTGACCCTTCAGTCAGCACTCAGAGAGGGAGCAAGTAATCACTGACCCATCAGTCAGCACTCAGAGAGGGAGCAAGTACTCAGTGACCCATCAGTCAGCACTCAGAGAGGGAGCAAGTAATCAGTGAACCATCAGTCAGCACTCAGAGAGGGAGCAAGTAATCAGTGACCCATCAGTCAGCACTCAGAGAGGGAGCAAGTAATCAGTGACCCATCAGTCAGCACTCAGAGAGGGAGCAAATAATCAGTGACCCTTCAGTCAGCACTCAGAGAGGGAGCAAGTAATCAGTGACCCATCAGTCAGCACTCAGAGAGGGAGCAAGTAATCACTGACCCATCAGTCAGCACTCAGAGAGGGAGCAAGTAATCACTGACCCATAAGTCAGCACTCAGAGAGGGAGCAAGTAATCAGTGACCCTTCAGTCAGCACTCAGAGAGGGAGCAAGTAATCAGTGACCCATCAGTCTGCACTCAGAGAGGGAGCAAGTACTCAGTGACCCATCAGTCAGCACTCAGAGAGGGAGCAAGTAATCACTGACCCATCAGTCAGCACTCAGAGAGGGAGCAAGTAATCAGTGACCCATAAGTCAGCACTCAGAGAGGGAGCAAATAATCAGTGACCCATCAGTCAGCACTCAGAGAGGGAGCAAGTAATCAGTGACCCAACAGTCAGCACTCAGAGAGGGAGCAAGAAAGCAGTGACCCATCAGTCAGCACTCAGAGAGGGAGCAAGTAATCAGTGAACAATCAGTCAGCACTCAGAGAGGGAGCAAATAATCAGTGACCCTTCATTCAGCACTCAGAGAGGGAGCAAGTAATCAGTGACCCATCAGTCAGCACTCAGAGAGGGAGCAAGTACTCAGTGACCCATCAGTCAGCACTCAGAGAGGGAGCAAGTAATCACTGACCCATAAGTCAGCACTCAGAGAGGGAGCAAGTAATCAGTGACCCATCAGTCAGCACTCAGAGAGGGAGCAAATAATCAGTAACCCTTCAGTCAGCACTCAGAGAGGGAGCAAGTAATCACTGACCCATCAGTCAGCACTCAGAGAGGGAGCAAGTACTCAGTGACCCATCAGTCAGCACTCAGAGAGGGAGCAAGTAATCAGTGAACCATCAGTCAGCACTCAGAGAGGGAGCAAGTAATCAGTGACCCATCAGTCAGCACTCAGAGAGGGAGCAAGAAAGCAGTGACCCATCAGTCAGCACTCAGAGAGGGAGCAAGTACTCAGTGACCCATCAGTCAGCACTCAGAGAGGGAGCAAGTAATCACTGACCCATCAGTCAGCACTCAGAGTGGGAGCAAGTAAACATTGACCCATCAGTCAGCACTCAGAGAGGGAGCAAGTAATCAGTGACCCATCAGTCAGCACTCAGAGAGGGAGCAAGTAATCAGTGACCCATCAGTCAGCACTCAGAGAGGGAGCAAATAATCAGTGACCCTTCAGTCAGCACTCAGAGAGGGAGCAAGTAATCACTGACCCATCAGTCAGCACTCAGAGAGGGAGCAAGTACTCAGTGACCCATCAGTCAGCACTCAGAGAGGGAGCAAGTAATCAGTGAACCATCAGTCAGCACTCAGAGAGGGAGCAAGTAATCAGTGACCCATCAGTCAGCACTCAGAGAGGGAGCAAGTAATCAGTGACCCATCAGTCAGCACTCAGAGAGGGAGCAAGTAATCACTGACCCATCAGTCAGCACTCAGAGAGGGAGCAAGTAATCACTGACCCTTCAGTCAGCACTCAGAGAGGGAGCAAGTAATCAGTGACCCTTCAGTCAGCACTCAGAGAGGGAGCAAGTAATCAGTGACCCATCAGTCTGCACTCAGAGAGGGAGCAAGTACTCAGTGACCCATCAGTCAGCACTCAGAGAGGGAGCAAGTAATCACTGACCCATCAGTCAGCACTCAGAGAGGGAGCAAGTAATCAGTGACCCATCAGTCAGCACTCAGAGAGGGAGCAAATAATCAGTGACCCTTCAGTCAGCACTCAGAGAGGGAGCAAGAAAGCAGTGACCCATCAGTCAGCACTCAGAGAGGGAGCAAGTAATCAGTGACCCATCAGTCAGCACTCAGAGAGGGAGCAAATAATCAGTGACCCTTCAGTCAGCACTCAGAGAGGGAGCAAGTAATCACTGACCCATCAGTCAGCACTCAGAGAGGGAGCAAGTACTCAGTGACCCATCAGTCAGCACTCAGAGAGGGAGCAAGTAATCAGTGAACCATCAGTCAGCACTCAGAGAGGGAGCAAGTAATCAGTGACCCATCAGTCAGCACTCAGAGAGGGAGCAAGTAATCAGTGACCCATCAGTCAGCACTCAGAGAGGGAGCAAATAATCAGTGACCCTTCAGTCAGCACTCAGAGAGGGAGCAAGTAATCAGTGACCCATCAGTCAGCACTCAGAGAGGGAGCAAGTAATCACTGACCCATCAGTCAGCACTCAGAGAGGGAGCAAGTAATCACTGACCCATAAGTCAGCACTCAGAGAGGGAGCAAGTAATCAGTGACCCTTCAGTCAGCACTCAGAGAGGGAGCAAGTAATCAGTGACCCATCAGTCTGCACTCAGAGAGGGAGCAAGTACTCAGTGACCCATCAGTCAGCACTCAGAGAGGGAGCAAGTAATCACTGACCCATCAGTCAGCACTCAGAGAGGGAGCAAGTAATCAGTGACCCATAAGTCAGCACTCAGAGAGGGAGCAAATAATCAGTGACCCATCAGTCAGCACTCAGAGAGGGAGCAAGTAATCAGTGACCCAACAGTCAGCACTCAGAGAGGGAGCAAGAAAGCAGTGACCCATCAGTCAGCACTCAGAGAGGGAGCAAGTAATCAGTGAACAATCAGTCAGCACTCAGAGAGGGAGCAAATAATCAGTGACCCTTCATTCAGCACTCAGAGAGGGAGCAAGTAATCAGTGACCCATCAGTCAGCACTCAGAGAGGGAGCAAGTACTCAGTGACCCATCAGTCAGCACTCAGAGAGGGAGCAAGTAATCACTGACCCATAAGTCAGCACTCAGAGAGGGAGCAAGTAATCAGTGACCCATCAGTCAGCACTCAGAGAGGGAGCAAATAATCAGTAACCCTTCAGTCAGCACTCAGAGAGGGAGCAAGTAATCACTGACCCATCAGTCAGCACTCAGAGAGGGAGCAAGTACTCAGTGACCCATCAGTCAGCACTCAGAGAGGGAGCAAGTAATCAGTGAACCATCAGTCAGCACTCAGAGAGGGAGCAAGTAATCAGTGACCCATCAGTCAGCACTCAGAGAGGGAGCAAGAAAGCAGTGACCCATCAGTCAGCACTCAGAGAGGGAGCAAGTAATCAGTGACCCATCAGTCAGCACTCAGAGAGGGAGCAAATAATCAGTGACCCTTCAGTCAGCACTCAGAGAGGGAGCAAGTAATCACTGACCCATCAGTCAGCACTCAGAGAGGGAGCAAGTACTCAGTGACCCATCAGTCAGCACTCAGAGAGGGAGCAAGTAATCAGTGAACCATCAGTCAGCACTCAGAGAGGGAGCAAGTAATCAGTGACCCATCAGTCAGCACTCAGAGAGGGAGCAAGTAATCAGTGACCCATCAGTCAGCACTCAGAGAGGGAGCAAGTAATCACTGACCCATCAGTCAGCACTCAGAGAGGGAGCAAGTAATCACTGACCCTTCAGTCAGCACTCAGAGAGGGAGCAAGTAATCAGTGACCCTTCAGTCAGCACTCAGAGAGGGAGCAAGTAATCAGTGACCCATCAGTCTGCACTCAGAGAGGGAGCAAGTACTCAGTGACCCATCAGTCAGCACTCAGAGAGGGAGCAAGTAATCACTGACCCATCAGTCAGCACTCAGAGAGGGAGCAAGTAATCAGTGACCCATCAGTCAGCACTCAGAGAGGGAGCAAATAATCAGTGACCCTTCAGTCAGCACTCAGAGAGGGAGCAAGAAAGCAGTGACCCATCAGTCAGCACTCAGAGAGGGAGCAAGTAATCAGTGAACAATCAGTCAGCACTCAGAGAGGGAGCAAATAATCAGTGACCCTTCATTCAGCACTCAGAGAGGGAGCAAGTAATCAGTGACCCATCAGTCAGCACTCAGAGAGGGAGCAAGTAATCAGTGACCCATCAGTCAGCACTCAGAGAGGGAGCAAGTAATCACTGACCCATAAGTCAGCACTCAGAGAGGGAGCAAGTAATCAGTGACCCATCAGTCAGCACTCAGAGATGGAGAAAATAATCAGTGACCCTTCAGTCAGCACTCAGAGAGGGAGCAAGTGATCACTGACCCATCAGTCAGCACTCAGAGAGGGAGCAAGTACTCAGTGACCCATCAGTCAGCACTCAGAGAGGGAGCAAGTAATCAGTGAACCATCAGTCAGCACTCAGAGAGGGAGCAAGTAATCAGTGACCCATCAGTCAGCACTCAGAGAGGGAGCAAGTAATCAGTGACCCATCAGTCAGCACTCAGAAAGGGAGCAAATAATCAGTGACCCATCAGTCAGCAATCAGAGAGGGAGCAAGTAATCAGTGACCCATAAGTCAGCACACAGAGAGGGAGCAAGTAAACAGTGACCCATCAGTCAGCACTCAGAGAGGGAGCAAGTAATCAGTGACCCATCAGTCAGCACTCAGAGAGGGAGCAAGTAATCACTGACCCATCAGTCAGCACTAAGAGAGGGAGCAAGTAATCAGTGACCCATCAGTCAGCACTCAGAGAGGGAGCAAGTAAACATTGACCCATCAGTCAGCACTCAGAGAGGGAGCAAGTCATCAGTGACCCATCAGTCAGCACTCATAGATGGAGCAAGTAATCACTGACCCATCAGTCAGCACTCAGAGAGGGAGCAAATAATCAGTGACCCTTCAGTCAGCACTCAGAGAGGGAGCAAGTAATCACTGATCCATCAGTCAGCACTCAGAGAGGGAGCAAGTACTCAGTGACCCATCAGTCAGCACTCAGAGAGGGAGCAAGTAATCAGTGAACCATCAGTCAGCAATCAGAGAGGGAGCAAGTAATCAGTGACCCATAAGTCAGCACACAGAGAGGGAGCAAGTAAACAGTGATCCATCATTCAGCACTCAGAGAGGGAGCAAGTAATCAGTGACCCATCAGTCAGCACTCAGAGAGGGAGCAAGTAATCAGTGACCCATCAGTCAGCACTCAGAGAGGGAGCAAGTAATCAGTGACCCATCAGTCAGCACTCAGAGATGGAGCAAGTAATCACTGACCCATCAGTCAGCACTCAGAGAGGGAGCAAATAATCAGTGACCCTTCAGTCAGCACTCAGAGAGGGAGCAAGTAATCACTGATCCATCAGTCAGCACTCAGAGAGGGAGCAAGTACTCAGTGACCCATCAGTCAGCACTCAGAGAGGGAGCAAGTAATCAGTGACCCATCAGTCAGCACTCAGAGAGGGAGCAAGTAATCACTGACCCATCAGTCAGCACTCAGAGAGGGAGCAAGTAAACATTGACCCATCAGTCAGCACTCAGAGAGGGAGCAAGTAATCAGTGACCCATCAGTCAGCACTCAGAGAGGGAGCAAGAAAGCAGTGACCCATCAGTCAGCACTCAGAGAGGGAGCAAGTAATCAGTGAACAATCAGTCAGCACTCAGAGAGGGAGCAAATAATCAGTGACCCTTCATTCAGCACTCAGAGAGGGAGCAAGTAATCAGTGACCCATCAGTCAGCACTCAGAGAGGGAGCAAGTAATCAGTGACCCATCAGTCAGCACTCAGAGAGGGAGCAAGTAATCACTGACCCATAAGTCAGCACTCAGAGAGGGAGCAAGTAATCAGTGACCCATCAGTCAGCACTCAGAGAGGGAGAAAATAATCAGTGACCCTTCAGTCAGCACTCAGAGAGGGAGCAAGTGATCACTGACCCATCAGTCAGCACTCAGAGAGGGAGCAAGTACTCAGTGACCCATCAGTCAGCACTCAGAGAGGGAGCAAGTAATCAGTGAACCATCAGTCAGCACTCAGAGAGGGAGCAAGTAATCAGTGACCCATCAGTCAGCACTCAGAGAGGGAGCAAGTAATCAGTGACCCATCAGTCAGCACTCAGAAAGGGAGCAAATAATCAGTGACCCATCAGTCAGCAATCAGAGAGGGAGCAAGTAATCAGTGACCCATAAGTCAGCACACAGAGAGGGAGCAAGTAAACAGTGACCCATCAGTCAGCACTCAGAGAGGGAGCAAGTAATCAGTGACCCATCAGTCAGCACTCAGAGAGGGAGCAAGTAATCACTGACCCATCAGTCAGCACTAAGAGAGGGAGCAAGTAATCAGTGACCCATCAGTCAGCACTCAGAGAGGGAGCAAGTAAACATTGACCCATCAGTCAGCACTCAGAGAGGGAGCAAGTAATCAGTGACCCATCAGTCAGCACTCAGAGAGGGAGCAAGTAAACATTGACCCATCAGTCAGCACTCAGAGAGGGAGCAAGTAATCAGTGAACCATCAGTCAGCACTCAGAGAGGGAGCAAGTAATCAGTGACCCATCAGTCAGCACTCAGAGAGGGAGTAAGTAATCAGTGACCCATCAGTCAGCACTCAGAAAGGGAGCAAATAATCAGTGACCCATCAGTCAGCAATCAGAGAGGGAGCAAGTAATCAGTGACCCATAAATCAGCACACAGAGAGGGAGCAAGTAAACAGTGACCCATCAGTCAGCACTCAGAGAGGGAGCAAGTAATCAGTGACCCATCAGTCAGCACTCAGAGAGGGAGCAAGTAATCACTGACCCATCAGTCAGCACTAAGAGAGGGAGCAAGTAATCAGTGACCCATCAGTCAGCACTCAGAGAGGGAGCAAGTAAACATTGACCCATCAGTCAGCACTCAGAGAGGGAGCAAGTCATCAGTGACCCATCAGTCAGCACTCATAGATGGAGCAAGTAATCACTGACCCATCAGTCAGCACTCAGAGAGGGAGCAAATAATCAGTGACCCTTCAGTCAGCACTCAGAGAGGGAGCAAGTAATCACTGATCCATCAGTCAGCACTCAGAGAGGGAGCAAGTACTCAGTGACCCATCAGTCAGCACTCAGAGAGGGAGCAAGTAATCAGTGAACCATCAGTCAGCAATCAGAGAGGGAGCAAGTAATCAGTGACCCATAAGTCAGCACACAGAGAGGGAGCAAGTAAACAGTGATCCATCAGTCAGCACTCAGAGAGGGAGCAAGTAATCAGTGACCCATCAGTCAGCACTCAGAGAGGGAGCAAGTAATCAGTGACCCATCAGTCAGCACTCAGAGAGGGAGCAAGTAATCACTGACCCATCAGTCAGCACTCAGAGAGGGAGCAAGTAAACATAGACCCATCAGTCAGCACTCAGAGAGGGAGCAAGTAATCAGTGACCCATCAGTCAGCACTCAGAGAGGGAGCAAGTAATCACTGACCCATAAGTCAGCACTCAGAGAGGGAGCAAGTAATCAGTGACCCATCAGTCAGCACTCAGAGAGGGAGCAAGTAATCACTGACCCATAAGTCAGCACTCAGAGAGGGAGCAAGTAATCAGTGACCCATCAGTCAGCACTCAGAGAGGGAGAAAATAATCAGTGACCCTTCAGTCAGCACTCAGAGAGGGAGCAAGTGATCACTGACCCATCAGTCAGCACTCAGAGAGGGAGCAAGTACTCAGTGACCCATCAGTCAGCACTCAGAGAGGGAGCAAGTAATCAGTGAACCATCAGTCAGCACTCAGAGAGGGAGCAAGTAATCAGTGACCCATCAGTCAGCACTCAGAGAGGGAGCAAGTAATCAGTGACCCATCAGTCAGCACTCAGAAAGGGAGCAAATAATCAGTGACCCATCAGTCAGCAATCAGAGAGGGAGCAAGTAATCAGTGACCCATAAGTCAGCACACAGAGAGGGAGCAAGTAAACAGTGACCCATCAGTCAGCACTCAGAGAGGGAGCAAGTAATCAGTGACCCATCAGTCAGCACTCAGAGAGGGAGCAAGTAATCACTGACCCATCAGTCAGCACTAAGAGAGGGAGCAAGTAATCAGTGACCCATCAGTCAGCACTCAGAGAGGGAGCAAGTAAACATTGACCCATCAGTCAGCACTCAGAGAGGGAGCAAGTAATCACTGACCTATCAGTCAGCACTCAGAGAGGGAGCAAGTAAACATTGACCCATCAGTCAGCACTCAGAGAGGGAGCAAGTAATCAGTGAACCATCAGTCAGCACTCAGAGAGGGAGCAAGTAATCAGTGACCCATCAGTCAGCACTCAGAGAGGGAGCAAGTAATCAGTGACCCATCAGTCAGCACTCAGAAAGGGAGCAAATAATCAGTGACCCATCAGTCAGCAATCAGAGAGGGAGCAAGTAATCAGTGACCCATAAGTCAGCACACAGAGAGGGAGCAAGTAAACAGTGACCCATCAGTCAGCACTCAGAGAGGGAGCAAGTAATCAGTGACCCATCAGTCAGCACTCAGAGAGGGAGCATGTAATCACTGACCCATCAGTCAGCACTAAGAGAGGGAGCAAGTAATCAGTGACCCATCAGTCAGCACTCAGAGAGGGAGCAAGTAAACATTGACCCATCAGTCAGCACTCAGAGAGGGAGCAAGTCATCAGTGACCCATCAGTCAGCACTCATAGATGGAGCAAGTAATCACTGACCCATCAGTCAGCACTCAGAGAGGGAGCAAATAATCAGTGACCCTTCAGTCAGCACTCAGAGAGGGAGCAAGTAATCACTGATCCATCAGTCAGCACTCAGAGAGGGAGCAAGTACTCAGTGACCCATCAGTCAGCACTCAGAGAGGGAGCAAGTAATCAGTGAACCATCAGTCAGCAATCAGAGAGGGAGCAAGTAATCAGTGACCCATAAGTCAGCACACAGAGAGGGAGCAAGTAAACAGTGATCCATCAGTCAGCACTCAGAGAGGGAGCAAGTAATCAGTGACCCATCAGTCAGCACTCAGAGAGGGAGCAAGTAATCAGTGACCCATCAGTCAGCACTCAGAGAGGGAGCAAGTAATCACTGACCCATCAGTCAGCACTCAGAGAGGGAGCAAGTAAACATAGACCCATCAGTCAGCACTCAGAGAGGGAGCAAGTAATCAGTGACCCATCAGTCAGCACTCAGAGAGGGAGCAAGTAATCACTGACCCATAAGTCAGCACTCAGAGAGGGAGCAAGTAATCAGTGACCCATCAGTCAGCACTCAGAGAGGGAGCAAATAATCAGTGACCCTTCAGTCAGCACTCAGAGAGGGAGCAAGTAATCACTGACCCATCAGTCAGCACTCAGAGAGGGAGCAAGTACTCAGTGACCCATCAGTCAGCACTCAGAGAGGGAGCAAGTAATCAGTGAACCATCAGTCAGCACTCAGAGAGGGAGCAAGTAATCAGTGACCCATCAGTCAGCACTCAGAGAGGGAGCAAGTACTCAGTGACCCATCAGTCAGCACTCAGAGAGGGAGCAAGTAATCACTGACCCATAAGTCAGCACTCAGAGAGGGAGCAAGTAATCAGTGACCCATCAGTCAGCACTCAGAGAGGGAGCAAATAATCAGTAACCCTTCAGTCAGCACTCAGAGAGGGAGCAAGTAATCACTGACCCATCAGTCAGCACTCAGAGAGGGAGCAAGTACTCAGTGACCCATCAGTCAGCACTCAGAGAGGGAGCAAGTAATCAGTGAACCATCAGTCAGCACTCAGAGAGGGAGCAAGTAATCAGTGACCCATCAGTCAGCACTCAGAGAGGGAGCAAGTAATCAGTGACCCATCAGTCAGCACTCAGAGAGGGAGCAAGTAATCAGTGACCCATCAGTCAGCACTCAGAGAGGGAGCAAATAATCAGTGACCCTTCAGTCAGCACTCAGAGAGGGAGCAAGTAATCACTGACCCATCAGTCAGCACTCAGAGAGGGAGCAAGTACTCAGTGACCCATCAGTCAGCACTCAGAGAGGGAGCAAGTAATCAGTGAACCATCAGTCAGCACTCAGAGAGGGAGCAAGTAATCAGTGACCCATCAGTCAGCACTCAGAGAGGGAGCAAGTAATCAGTGACCCATCAGTCAGCACTCAGAGAGGGAGCAAGTAATCACTGACCCATCAGTCAGCACTCAGAGAGGGAGCAAGTAATCACTGACCCTTCAGTCAGCACTCAGAGAGGGAGCAAGTAATCAGTGACCCTTCAGTCAGCACTCAGAGAGGGAGCAAGTAATCAGTGACCCATCAGTCTGCACTCAGAGAGGGAGCAAGTACTCAGTGACCCATCAGTCAGCACTCAGAGAGGGAGCAAGTAATCACTGACCCATCAGTCAGCACTCAGAGAGGGAGCAAGTAATCAGTGACCCATCAGTCAGCACTCAGAGAGGGAGCAAATAATCAGTGACCCTTCAGTCAGCACTCAGAGAGGGAGCAAGAAAGCAGTGACCCATCAGTCAGCACTCAGAGAGGGAGCAAGTAATCAGTGACCCATCAGTCAGCACTCAGAGAGGGAGCAAATAATCAGTGACCCTTCAGTCAGCACTCAGAGAGGGAGCAAGTAATCACTGACCCATCAGTCAGCACTCAGAGAGGGAGCAAGTACTCAGTGACCCATCAGTCAGCACTCAGAGAGGGAGCAAGTAATCAGTGAACCATCAGTCAGCACTCAGAGAGGGAGCAAGTAATCAGTGACCCATCAGTCAGCACTCAGAGAGGGAGCAAGTAATCAGTGACCCATCAGTCAGCAGTCAGAGAGGGAGCAAATAATCAGTGACCCTTCAGTCAGCACTCAGAGAGGGAGCAAGTAATCAGTGACCCATCAGTCAGCACTCAGAGAGGGAGCAAGTAATCACTGACCCATCAGTCAGCACTCAGAGAGGGAGCAAGTAATCACTGACCCATAAGTCAGCACTCAGAGAGGGAGCAAGTAATCAGTGACCCTTCAGTCAGCACTCAGAGAGGGAGCAAGTAATCAGTGACCCATCAGTCTGCACTCAGAGAGGGAGCAAGTACTCAGTGACCCATCAGTCAGCACTCAGAGAGGGAGCAAGTAATCACTGACCCATCAGTCAGCACTCAGAGAGGGAGCAAGTAATCAGTGACCCATAAGTCAGCACTCAGAGAGGGAGCAAATAATCAGTGACCCATCAGTCAGCACTCAGAGAGGGAGCAAGTAATCAGTGACCCAACAGTCAGCACTCAGAGAGGGAGCAAGAAAGCAGTGACCCATCAGTCAGCACTCAGAGAGGGAGCAAGTAATCAGTGAACAATCAGTCAGCACTCAGAGAGGGAGCAAATAATCAGTGACCCTTCATTCAGCACTCAGAGAGGGAGCAAGTAATCAGTGACCCATCAGTCAGCACTCAGAGAGGGAGCAAGTACTCAGTGACCCATCAGTCAGCACTCAGAGAGGGAGCAAGTAATCACTGACCCATAAGTCAGCACTCAGAGAGGGAGCAAGTAATCAGTGACCCATCAGTCAGCACTCAGAGAGGGAGCAAATAATCAGTAACCCTTCAGTCAGCACTCAGAGAGGGAGCAAGTAATCACTGACCCATCAGTCAGCACTCAGAGAGGGAGCAAGTACTCAGTGACCCATCAGTCAGCACTCAGAGAGGGAGCAAGTAATCAGTGAACCATCAGTCAGCACTCAGAGAGGGAGCAAGTAATCAGTGACCCATCAGTCAGCACTCAGAGAGGG
This sequence comes from Ascaphus truei, assembly GCF_040206685.1. NCBI lineage: Eukaryota > Metazoa > Chordata > Amphibia > Anura > Ascaphidae > Ascaphus > Ascaphus truei. The sequence goes on from NC_134484.1 coordinate 490,529,654, forward strand.
AGCAAGAAAGCAGTGACCCATCAGTCAGCACTCAGAGAGGGAGCAAGTACTCAGTGACCCATCAGTCAGCACTCAGAGAGGGAGCAAGTAATCACTGACCCATCAGTCAGCACTCAGAGTGGGAGCAAGTAAACATTGACCCATCAGTCAGCACTCAGAGAGGGAGCAAGTAATCAGTGACCCATCAGTCAGCACTCAGAGAGGGAGCAAGTAATCAGTGACCCATCAGTCAGCACTCAGAGAGGGAGCAAATAATCAGTGACCCTTCAGTCAGCACTCAGAGAGGGAGCAAGTAATCAGTGACCCTTCAGTCAGCACTCAGAGAGGGAGCAAGTAATCAGTGACCCATCAGTCTGCACTCAGAGAGGGAGCAAGTACTCAGTGACCCATCAGTCAGCACTCAGAGAGGGAGCAAGTAATCACTGACCCATCAGTCAGCACTCAGAGAGGGAGCAAGTAATCAGTGACCCATCAGTCAGCACTCAGAGAGGGAGCAAATAATCAGTGACCCTTCAGTCAGCACTCAGAGAGGGAGCAAGAAAGCAGTGACCCATCAGTCAGCACTCAGAGAGGGAGCAAGTAATCAGTGAACAATCAGTCAGCACTCAGAGAGGGAGCAAATAATCAGTGACCCTTCATTCAGCACTCAGAGAGGGAGCAAGTAATCAGTGACCCATCAGTCAGCACTCAGAGAGGGAGCAAGTAATCAGTGACCCATCAGTCAGCACTCAGAGAGGGAGCAAGTAATCACTGACCCATAAGTCAGCACTCAGAGAGGGAGCAAGTAATCAGTGACCCATCAGTCAGCACTCAGAGATGGAGAAAATAATCAGTGACCCTTCAGTCAGCACTCAGAGAGGGAGCAAGTGATCACTGACCCATCAGTCAGCACTCAGAGAGGGAGCAAGTACTCAGTGACCCATCAGTCAGCACTCAGAGAGGGAGCAAGTAATCAGTGAACCATCAGTCAGCACTCAGAGAGGGAGCAAGTAATCAGTGACCCATCAGTCAGCACTCAGAGAGGGAGCAAGTAATCAGTGACCCATCAGTCAGCACTCAGAAAGGGAGCAAATAATCAGTGACCCATCAGTCAGCAATCAGAGAGGGAGCAAGTAATCAGTGACCCATAAGTCAGCACACAGAGAGGGAGCAAGTAAACAGTGACCCATCAGTCAGCACTCAGAGAGGGAGCAAGTAATCAGTGACCCATCAGTCAGCACTCAGAGAGGGAGCAAGTAATCACTGACCCATCAGTCAGCACTAAGAGAGGGAGCAAGTAATCAGTGACCCATCAGTCAGCACTCAGAGAGGGAGCAAGTAAACATTGACCCATCAGTCAGCACTCAGAGAGGGAGCAAGTCATCAGTGACCCATCAGTCAGCACTCATAGATGGAGCAAGTAATCACTGACCCATCAGTCAGCACTCAGAGAGGGAGCAAATAATCAGTGACCCTTCAGTCAGCACTCAGAGAGGGAGCAAGTAATCACTGATCCATCAGTCAGCACTCAGAGAGGGAGCAAGTACTCAGTGACCCATCAGTCAGCACTCAGAGAGGGAGCAAGTAATCAGTGAACCATCAGTCAGCAATCAGAGAGGGAGCAAGTAATCAGTGACCCATAAGTCAGCACACAGAGAGGGAGCAAGTAAACAGTGATCCATCATTCAGCACTCAGAGAGGGAGCAAGTAATCAGTGACCCATCAGTCAGCACTCAGAGAGGGAGCAAGTAATCAGTGACCCATCAGTCAGCACTCAGAGAGGGAGCAAGTAATCAGTGACCCATCAGTCAGCACTCAGAGATGGAGCAAGTAATCACTGACCCATCAGTCAGCACTCAGAGAGGGAGCAAATAATCAGTGACCCTTCAGTCAGCACTCAGAGAGGGAGCAAGTAATCACTGATCCATCAGTCAGCACTCAGAGAGGGAGCAAGTACTCAGTGACCCATCAGTCAGCACTCAGAGAGGGAGCAAGTAATCAGTGACCCATCAGTCAGCACTCAGAGAGGGAGCAAGTAATCACTGACCCATCAGTCAGCACTCAGAGAGGGAGCAAGTAAACATTGACCCATCAGTCAGCACTCAGAGAGGGAGCAAGTAATCAGTGACCCATCAGTCAGCACTCAGAGAGGGAGCAAGAAAGCAGTGACCCATCAGTCAGCACTCAGAGAGGGAGCAAGTAATCAGTGAACAATCAGTCAGCACTCAGAGAGGGAGCAAATAATCAGTGACCCTTCATTCAGCACTCAGAGAGGGAGCAAGTAATCAGTGACCCATCAGTCAGCACTCAGAGAGGGAGCAAGTAATCAGTGACCCATCAGTCAGCACTCAGAGAGGGAGCAAGTAATCACTGACCCATAAGTCAGCACTCAGAGAGGGAGCAAGTAATCAGTGACCCATCAGTCAGCACTCAGAGAGGGAGAAAATAATCAGTGACCCTTCAGTCAGCACTCAGAGAGGGAGCAAGTGATCACTGACCCATCAGTCAGCACTCAGAGAGGGAGCAAGTACTCAGTGACCCATCAGTCAGCACTCAGAGAGGGAGCAAGTAATCAGTGAACCATCAGTCAGCACTCAGAGAGGGAGCAAGTAATCAGTGACCCATCAGTCAGCACTCAGAGAGGGAGCAAGTAATCAGTGACCCATCAGTCAGCACTCAGAAAGGGAGCAAATAATCAGTGACCCATCAGTCAGCAATCAGAGAGGGAGCAAGTAATCAGTGACCCATAAGTCAGCACACAGAGAGGGAGCAAGTAAACAGTGACCCATCAGTCAGCACTCAGAGAGGGAGCAAGTAATCAGTGACCCATCAGTCAGCACTCAGAGAGGGAGCAAGTAATCACTGACCCATCAGTCAGCACTAAGAGAGGGAGCAAGTAATCAGTGACCCATCAGTCAGCACTCAGAGAGGGAGCAAGTAAACATTGACCCATCAGTCAGCACTCAGAGAGGGAGCAAGTAATCAGTGACCCATCAGTCAGCACTCAGAGAGGGAGCAAGTAAACATTGACCCATCAGTCAGCACTCAGAGAGGGAGCAAGTAATCAGTGAACCATCAGTCAGCACTCAGAGAGGGAGCAAGTAATCAGTGACCCATCAGTCAGCACTCAGAGAGGGAGTAAGTAATCAGTGACCCATCAGTCAGCACTCAGAAAGGGAGCAAATAATCAGTGACCCATCAGTCAGCAATCAGAGAGGGAGCAAGTAATCAGTGACCCATAAATCAGCACACAGAGAGGGAGCAAGTAAACAGTGACCCATCAGTCAGCACTCAGAGAGGGAGCAAGTAATCAGTGACCCATCAGTCAGCACTCAGAGAGGGAGCAAGTAATCACTGACCCATCAGTCAGCACTAAGAGAGGGAGCAAGTAATCAGTGACCCATCAGTCAGCACTCAGAGAGGGAGCAAGTAAACATTGACCCATCAGTCAGCACTCAGAGAGGGAGCAAGTCATCAGTGACCCATCAGTCAGCACTCATAGATGGAGCAAGTAATCACTGACCCATCAGTCAGCACTCAGAGAGGGAGCAAGTCATCAGTGACCCATCAGTCAGCACTCATAGATGGAGCAAGTAATCACTGACCCATCAGTCAGCACTCAGAGAGGGAGCAAATAATCAGTGACCCTTCAGTCAGCACTCAGAGAGGGAGCAAGTAATCACTGATCCATCAGTCAGCACTCAGAGAGGGAGCAAGTACTCAGTGACCCATCAGTCAGCACTCAGAGAGGGAGCAAGTAATCAGTGAACCATCAGTCAGCAATCAGAGAGGGAGCAAGTAATCAGTGACCCATAAGTCAGCACACAGAGAGGGAGCAAGTAAACAGTGATCCATCAGTCAGCACTCAGAGAGGGAGCAAGTAATCAGTGACCCATCAGTCAGCACTCAGAGAGGGAGCAAGTAATCAGTGACCCATCAGTCAGCACTCAGAGAGGGAGCAAGTAATCACTGACCCATCAGTCAGCACTCAGAGAGGGAGCAAGTAAACATAGACCCATCAGTCAGCACTCAGAGAGGGAGCAAGTAATCAGTGACCCATCAGTCAGCACTCAGAGAGGGAGCAAGTAATCACTGACCCATAAGTCAGCACTCAGAGAGGGAGCAAGTAATCAGTGACCCATCAGTCAGCACTCAGAGAGGGAGCAAGTAATCACTGACCCATAAGTCAGCACTCAGAGAGGGAGCAAGTAATCAGTGACCCATCAGTCAGCACTCAGAGAGGGAGAAAATAATCAGTGACCCTTCAGTCAGCACTCAGAGAGGGAGCAAGTGATCACTGACCCATCAGTCAGCACTCAGAGAGGGAGCAAGTACTCAGTGACCCATCAGTCAGCACTCAGAGAGGGAGCAAGTAATCAGTGAACCATCAGTCAGCACTCAGAGAGGGAGCAAGTAATCAGTGACCCATCAGTCAGCACTCAGAGAGGGAGCAAGTAATCAGTGACCCATCAGTCAGCACTCAGAAAGGGAGCAAATAATCAGTGACCCATCAGTCAGCAATCAGAGAGGGAGCAAGTAATCAGTGACCCATAAGTCAGCACACAGAGAGGGAGCAAGTAAACAGTGACCCATCAGTCAGCACTCAGAGAGGGAGCAAGTAATCAGTGACCCATCAGTCAGCACTCAGAGAGGGAGCAAGTAATCACTGACCCATCAGTCAGCACTAAGAGAGGGAGCAAGTAATCAGTGACCCATCAGTCAGCACTCAGAGAGGGAGCAAGTAAACATTGACCCATCAGTCAGCACTCAGAGAGGGAGCAAGTAATCACTGACCTATCAGTCAGCACTCAGAGAGGGAGCAAGTAAACATTGACCCATCAGTCAGCACTCAGAGAGGGAGCAAGTAATCAGTGAACCATCAGTCAGCACTCAGAGAGGGAGCAAGTAATCAGTGACCCATCAGTCAGCACTCAGAGAGGGAGCAAGTAATCAGTGACCCATCAGTCAGCACTCAGAAAGGGAGCAAATAATCAGTGACCCATCAGTCAGCAATCAGAGAGGGAGCAAGTAATCAGTGACCCATAAGTCAGCACACAGAGAGGGAGCAAGTAAACAGTGACCCATCAGTCAGCACTCAGAGAGGGAGCAAGTAATCAGTGACCCATCAGTCAGCACTCAGAGAGGGAGCATGTAATCACTGACCCATCAGTCAGCACTAAGAGAGGGAGCAAGTAATCAGTGACCCATCAGTCAGCACTCAGAGAGGGAGCAAGTAAACATTGACCCATCAGTCAGCACTCAGAGAGGGAGCAAGTCATCAGTGACCCATCAGTCAGCACTCATAGATGGAGCAAGTAATCACTGACCCATCAGTCAGCACTCAGAGAGGGAGCAAATAATCAGTGACCCTTCAGTCAGCACTCAGAGAGGGAGCAAGTAATCACTGATCCATCAGTCAGCACTCAGAGAGGGAGCAAGTACTCAGTGACCCATCAGTCAGCACTCAGAGAGGGAGCAAGTAATCAGTGAACCATCAGTCAGCAATCAGAGAGGGAGCAAGTAATCAGTGACCCATAAGTCAGCACACAGAGAGGGAGCAAGTAAACAGTGATCCATCAGTCAGCACTCAGAGAGGGAGCAAGTAATCAGTGACCCATCAGTCAGCACTCAGAGAGGGAGCAAGTAATCAGTGACCCATCAGTCAGCACTCAGAGAGGGAGCAAGTAATCACTGACCCATCAGTCAGCACTCAGAGAGGGAGCAAGTAAACATAGACCCATCAGTCAGCACTCAGAGAGGGAGCAAGTAATCAGTGACCCATCAGTCAGCACTCAGAGAGGGAGCAAGTAATCACTGACCCATAAGTCAGCACTCAGAGAGGGAGCAAGTAATCAGTGACCCATCAGTCAGCACTCAGAGAGGGAGCAAATAATCAGTGACCCTTCAGTCAGCACTCAGAGAGGGAGCAAGTAATCACTGACCCATCAGTCAGCACTCAGAGAGGGAGCAAGTACTCAGTGACCCATCAGTCAGCACTCAGAGAGGGAGCAAGTAATCAGTGAACCATCAGTCAGCACTCAGAGAGGGAGCAAGTAATCAGTGACCCATCAGTCAGCACTCAGAGAGGGAGCAAGTACTCAGTGACCCATCAGTCAGCACTCAGAGAGGGAGCAAGTAATCACTGACCCATAAGTCAGCACTCAGAGAGGGAGCAAGTAATCAGTGACCCATCAGTCAGCACTCAGAGAGGGAGCAAATAATCAGTAACCCTTCAGTCAGCACTCAGAGAGGGAGCAAGTAATCACTGACCCATCAGTCAGCACTCAGAGAGGGAGCAAGTACTCAGTGACCCATCAGTCAGCACTCAGAGAGGGAGCAAGTAATCAGTGAACCATCAGTCAGCACTCAGAGAGGGAGCAAGTAATCAGTGACCCATCAGTCAGCACTCAGAGAGGGAGCAAGTAATCAGTGACCCATCAGTCAGCACTCAGAGAGGGAGCAAGTAATCAGTGACCCATCAGTCAGCACTCAGAGAGGGAGCAAATAATCAGTGACCCTTCAGTCAGCACTCAGAGAGGGAGCAAGTAATCACTGACCCATCAGTCAGCACTCAGAGAGGGAGCAAGTACTCAGTGACCCATCAGTCAGCACTCAGAGAGGGAGCAAGTAATCAGTGAACCATCAGTCAGCACTCAGAGAGGGAGCAAGTAATCAGTGACCCATCAGTCAGCACTCAGAGAGGGAGCAAGTAATCAGTGACCCATCAGTCAGCACTCAGAGAGGGAGCAAGTAATCACTGACCCATCAGTCAGCACTCAGAGAGGGAGCAAGTAATCACTGACCCTTCAGTCAGCACTCAGAGAGGGAGCAAGTAATCAGTGACCCTTCAGTCAGCACTCAGAGAGGGAGCAAGTAATCAGTGACCCATCAGTCTGCACTCAGAGAGGGAGCAAGTACTCAGTGACCCATCAGTCAGCACTCAGAGAGGGAGCAAGTAATCACTGACCCATCAGTCAGCACTCAGAGAGGGAGCAAGTAATCAGTGACCCATCAGTCAGCACTCAGAGAGGGAGCAAATAATCAGTGACCCTTCAGTCAGCACTCAGAGAGGGAGCAAGAAAGCAGTGACCCATCAGTCAGCACTCAGAGAGGGAGCAAGTAATCAGTGACCCATCAGTCAGCACTCAGAGAGGGAGCAAATAATCAGTGACCCTTCAGTCAGCACTCAGAGAGGGAGCAAGTAATCACTGACCCATCAGTCAGCACTCAGAGAGGGAGCAAGTACTCAGTGACCCATCAGTCAGCACTCAGAGAGGGAGCAAGTAATCAGTGAACCATCAGTCAGCACTCAGAGAGGGAGCAAGTAATCAGTGACCCATCAGTCAGCACTCAGAGAGGGAGCAAGTAATCAGTGACCCATCAGTCAGCAGTCAGAGAGGGAGCAAATAATCAGTGACCCTTCAGTCAGCACTCAGAGAGGGAGCAAGTAATCAGTGACCCATCAGTCAGCACTCAGAGAGGGAGCAAGTAATCACTGACCCATCAGTCAGCACTCAGAGAGGGAGCAAGTAATCACTGACCCATAAGTCAGCACTCAGAGAGGGAGCAAGTAATCAGTGACCCTTCAGTCAGCACTCAGAGAGGGAGCAAGTAATCAGTGACCCATCAGTCTGCACTCAGAGAGGGAGCAAGTACTCAGTGACCCATCAGTCAGCACTCAGAGAGGGAGCAAGTAATCACTGACCCATCAGTCAGCACTCAGAGAGGGAGCAAGTAATCAGTGACCCATAAGTCAGCACTCAGAGAGGGAGCAAATAATCAGTGACCCATCAGTCAGCACTCAGAGAGGGAGCAAGTAATCAGTGACCCAACAGTCAGCACTCAGAGAGGGAGCAAGAAAGCAGTGACCCATCAGTCAGCACTCAGAGAGGGAGCAAGTAATCAGTGAACAATCAGTCAGCACTCAGAGAGGGAGCAAATAATCAGTGACCCTTCATTCAGCACTCAGAGAGGGAGCAAGTAATCAGTGACCCATCAGTCAGCACTCAGAGAGGGAGCAAGTACTCAGTGACCCATCAGTCAGCACTCAGAGAGGGAGCAAGTAATCACTGACCCATAAGTCAGCACTCAGAGAGGGAGCAAGTAATCAGTGACCCATCAGTCAGCACTCAGAGAGGGAGCAAATAATCAGTAACCCTTCAGTCAGCACTCAGAGAGGGAGCAAGTAATCACTGACCCATCAGTCAGCACTCAGAGAGGGAGCAAGTACTCAGTGACCCATCAGTCAGCACTCAGAGAGGGAGCAAGTAATCAGTGAACCATCAGTCAGCACTCAGAGAGGGAGCAAGTAATCAGTGACCCATCAGTCAGCACTCAGAGAGGGAGCAAGAAAGCAGTGACCCATCAGTCAGCACTCAGAGAGGGAGCAAGTACTCAGTGACCCATCAGTCAGCACTCAGAGAGGGAGCAAGTAATCACTGACCCATCAGTCAGCACTCAGAGTGGGAGCAAGTAAACATTGACCCATCAGTCAGCACTCAGAGAGGGAGCAAGTAATCAGTGACCCATCAGTCAGCACTCAGAGAGGGAGCAAGTAATCAGTGACCCATCAGTCAGCACTCAGAGAGGGAGCAAATAATCAGTGACCCTTCAGTCAGCACTCAGAGAGGGAGCAAGTAATCACTGACCCATCAGTCAGCACTCAGAGAGGGAGCAAGTACTCAGTGACCCATCAGTCAGCACTCAGAGAGGGAGCAAGTAATCAGTGAACCATCAGTCAGCACTCAGAGAGGGAGCAAGTAATCAGTGACCCATCAGTCAGCACTCAGAGAGGGAGCAAGTAATCAGTGACCCATCAGTCAGCACTCAGAGAGGGAGCAAGTAATCACTGACCCATCAGTCAGCACTCAGAGAGGGAGCAAGTAATCACTGACCCTTCAGTCAGCACTCAGAGAGGGAGCAAGTAATCAGTGACCCTTCAGTCAGCACTCAGAGAGGGAGCAAGTAATCAGTGACCCATCAGTCTGCACTCAGAGAGGGAGCAAGTACTCAGTGACCCATCAGTCAGCACTCAGAGAGGGAGCAAGTAATCACTGACCCATCAGTCAGCACTCAGAGAGGGAGCAAGTAATCAGTGACCCATCAGTCAGCACTCAGAGAGGGAGCAAATAATCAGTGACCCTTCAGTCAGCACTCAGAGAGGGAGCAAGAAAGCAGTGACCCATCAGTCAGCACTCAGAGAGGGAGCAAGTAATCAGTGAACAATCAGTCAGCACTCAGAGAGGGAGCAAATAATCAGTGACCCTTCATTCAGCACTCAGAGAGGGAGCAAGTAATCAGTGACCCATCAGTCAGCACTCAGAGAGGGAGCAAGTAATCAGTGACCCATCAGTCAGCACTCAGAGAGGGAGCAAGTAATCACTGACCCATAAGTCAGCACTCAGAGAGGGAGCAAGTAATCAGTGACCCATCAGTCAGCACTCAGAGATGGAGAAAATAATCAGTGACCCTTCAGTCAGCACTCAGAGAGGGAGCAAGTGATCACTGACCCATCAGTCAGCACTCAGAGAGGGAGCAAGTACTCAGTGACCCATCAGTCAGCACTCAGAGAGGGAGCAAGTAATCAGTGAACCATCAGTCAGCACTCAGAGAGGGAGCAAGTAATCAGTGACCCATCAGTCAGCACTCAGAGAGGGAGCAAGTAATCAGTGACCCATCAGTCAGCACTCAGAAAGGGAGCAAATAATCAGTGACCCATCAGTCAGCAATCAGAGAGGGAGCAAGTAATCAGTGACCCATAAGTCAGCACACAGAGAGGGAGCAAGTAAACAGTGACCCATCAGTCAGCACTCAGAGAGGGAGCAAGTAATCAGTGACCCATCAGTCAGCACTCAGAGAGGGAGCAAGTAATCACTGACCCATCAGTCAGCACTAAGAGAGGGAGCAAGTAATCAGTGACCCATCAGTCAGCACTCAGAGAGGGAGCAAGTAAACATTGACCCATCAGTCAGCACTCAGAGAGGGAGCAAGTCATCAGTGACCCATCAGTAAGCACTCATAGATGGAGCAAGTAATCACTGACCCATCAGTCAGCACTCAGAGAGGGAGCAAATAATCAGTGACCCTTCAGTCAGCACTCAGAGAGGGAGCAAGTAATCACTGATCCATCAGTCAGCACTCAGAGAGGGAGCAAGTACTCAGTGACCCATCAGTCAGCACTCAGAGAGGGAGCAAGTAATCAGTGAACCATCAGTCAGCAATCAGAGAGGGAGCAAGTAATCAGTGACCCATAAGTCAGCACACAGAGAGGGAGCAAGTAAACAGTGATCCATCATTCAGCACTCAGAGAGGGAGCAAGTAATCAGTGACCCATCAGTCAGCACTCAGAGAGGGAGCAAGTAATCAGTGACCCATCAGTCAGCACTCAGAGAGGGAGCAAGTAATCAGTGACCCATCAGTCAGCACTCAGAGATGGAGCAAGTAATCACTGACCCATCAGTCAGCACTCAGAGAGGGAGCAAATAATCAGTGACCCTTCAGTCAGCACTCAGAGAGGGAGCAAGTAATCACTGATCCATCAGTCAGCACTCAGAGAGGGAGCAAGTACTCAGTGACCCATCAGTCAGCACTCAGAGAGGGAGCAAGTAATCAGTGACCCATCAGTCAGCACTCAGAGAGGGAGCAAGTAATCACTGACCCATCAGTCAGCACTCAGAGAGGGAGCAAGTAAACATTGACCCATCAGTCAGCACTCAGAGAGGGAGCAAGTAATCAGTGACCCATCAGTCAGCACTCAGAGAGGGAGCAAGAAAGCAGTGACCCATCAGTCAGCACTCAGAGAGGGAGCAAGTAATCAGTGAACAATCAGTCAGCACTCAGAGAGGGAGCAAATAATCAGTGACCCTTCATTCAGCACTCAGAGAGGGAGCAAGTAATCAGTGACCCATCAGTCAGCACTCAGAGAGGGAGCAAGTAATCAGTGACCCATCAGTCAGCACTCAGAGAGGGAGCAAGTAATCACTGACCCATAAGTCAGCACTCAGAGAGGGAGCAAGTAATCAGTGACCCATCAGTCAGCACTCAGAGAGGGAGAAAATAATCAGTGACCCTTCAGTCAGCACTCAGAGAGGGAGCAAGTGATCACTGACCCATCAGTCAGCACTCAGAGAGGGAGCAAGTACTCAGTGACCCATCAGTCAGCACTCAGAGAGGGAGCAAGTAATCAGTGAACCATCAGTCAGCACTCAGAGAGGGAGCAAGTAATCAGTGACCCATCAGTCAGCACTCAGAGAGGGAGCAAGTCATCAGTGACCCATCAGTCAGCACTCAGAAAGGGAGCAAATAATCAGTGACCCATCAGTCAGCAATCAGAGAGGGAGCAAGTAATCAGTGACCCATAAGTCAGCACACAGAGAGGGAGCAAGTAAACAGTGACCCATCAGTCAGCACTCAGAGAGGGAGCAAGTAATCAGTGACCCATCAGTCAGCACTCAGAGAGGGAGCAAGTAATCACTGACCCATCAGTCAGCACTAAGAGAGGGAGCAAGTAATCAGTGACCCATCAGTCAGCACTCAGAGAGGGAGCAAGTAAACATTGACCCATCAGTCAGCACTCAGAGAGGGAGCAAGTAATCAGTGACCCATCAGTCAGCACTCAGAGAGGGAGCAAGTAAACATTGACCCATCAGTCAGCACTCAGAGAGGGAGCAAGTAATCAGTGAACCATCAGTCAGCACTCAGAGAGGGAGCAAGTAATCAGTGACCCATCAGTCAGCACTCAGAGAGGGAGTAAGTAATCAGTGACCCATCAGTCAGCACTCAGAAAGGGAGCAAATAATCAGTGACCCATCAGTCAGCAATCAGAGAGGGAGCAAGTAATCAGTGACCCATAAATCAGCACACAGAGAGGGAGCAAGTAAACAGTGACCCATCAGTCAGCACTCAGAGAGGGAGCAAGTAATCAGTGACCCATCAGTCAGCACTCAGAGAGGGAGCAAGTAATCACTGACCCATCAGTCAGCACTAAGAGAGGGAGCAAGTAATCAGTGACCCATCAGTCAGCACTCAGAGAGGGAGCAAGTAAACATTGACCCATCAGTCAGCACTCAGAGAGGGAGCAAGTCATCAGTGACCCATCAGTCAGCACTCATAGATGGAGCAAGTAATCACTGACCCATCAGTCAGCACTCAGAGAGGGAGCAAATAATCAGTGACCCTTCAGTCAGCACTCAGAGAGGGAGCAAGTAATCACTGATCCATCAGTCAGCACTCAGAGAGGGAGCAAGTACTCAGTGACCCATCAGTCAGCACTCAGAGAGGGAGCAAGTAATCAGTGAACCATCAGTCAGCAATCAGAGAGGGAGCAAGTAATCAGTGACCCATAAGTCAGCACACAGAGAGGGAGCAAGTAAACAGTGATCCATCAGTCAGCACTCAGAGAGGGAGCAAGTAATCAGTGACCCATCAGTCAGCACTCAGAGAGGGAGCAAGTAATCAGTGACCCATCAGTCAGCACTCAGAGAGGGAGCAAGTAATCACTGACCCATCAGTCAGCACTCAGAGAGGGAGCAAGTAAACATAGACCCATCAGTCAGCACTCAGAGAGGGAGCAAGTAATCAGTGACCCATCAGTCAGCACTCAGAGAGGGAGCAAGTAATCACTGACCCATAAGTCAGCACTCAGAGAGGGAGCAAGTAATCAGTGACCCATCAGTCAGCACTCAGAGAGGGAGCAAGTAATCACTGACCCATAAGTCAGCACTCAGAGAGGGAGCAAGTAATCAGTGACCCATCAGTCAGCACTCAGAGAGGGAGAAAATAATCAGTGACCCTTCAGTCAGCACTCAGAGAGGGAGCAAGTGATCACTGACCCATCAGTCAGCACTCAGAGAGGGAGCAAGTACTCAGTGACCCATCAGTCAGCACTCAGAGAGGGAGCAAGTAATCAGTGAACCATCAGTCAGCACTCAGAGAGGGAGCAAGTAATCAGTGACCCATCAGTCAGCACTCAGAGAGGGAGCAAGTAATCAGTGACCCATCAGTCAGCACTCAGAAAGGGAGCAAATAATCAGTGACCCATCAGTCAGCAATCAGAGAGGGAGCAAGTAATCAGTGACCCATAAGTCAGCACACAGAGAGGGAGCAAGTAAACAGTGACCCATCAGTCAGCACTCAGAGAGGGAGCAAGTAATCAGTGACCCATCAGTCAGCACTCAGAGAGGGAGCAAGTAATCACTGACCCATCAGTCAGCACTAAGAGAGGGAGCAAGTAATCAGTGACCCATCAGTCAGCACTCAGAGAGGGAGCAAGTAAACATTGACCCATCAGTCAGCACTCAGAGAGGGAGCAAGTAATCACTGACCTATCAGTCAGCACTCAGAGAGGGAGCAAGTAAACATTGACCCATCAGTCAGCACTCAGAGAGGGAGCAAGTAATCAGTGAACCATCAGTCAGCACTCAGAGAGGGAGCAAGTAATCAGTGACCCATCAGTCAGCACTCAGAGAGGGAGCAAGTAATCAGTGACCCATCAGTCAGCACTCAGAAAGGGAGCAAATAATCAGTGACCCATCAGTCAGCAATCAGAGAGGGAGCAAGTAATCAGTGACCCATAAGTCAGCACACAGAGAGGGAGCAAGTAAACAGTGACCCATCAGTCAGCACTCAGAGAGGGAGCAAGTAATCAGTGACCCATCAGTCAGCACTCAGAGAGGGAGCATGTAATCACTGACCCATCAGTCAGCACTAAGAGAGGGAGCAAGTAATCAGTGACCCATCAGTCAGCACTCAGAGAGGGAGCAAGTAAACATTGACCCATCAGTCAGCACTCAGAGAGGGAGCAAGTCATCAGTGACCCATCAGTCAGCACTCATAGATGGAGCAAGTAATCACTGACCCATCAGTCAGCACTCAGAGAGGGAGCAAATAATCAGTGACCCTTCAGTCAGCACTCAGAGAGGGAGCAAGTAATCACTGATCCATCAGTCAGCACTCAGAGAAGGAGCAAGTACTCAGTGACCCATCAGTCAGCACTCAGAGAGGGAGCAAGTAATCAGTGAACCATCAGTCAGCAATCAGAGAGGGAGCAAGTAATCAGTGACCCATAAGTCAGCACACAGAGAGGGAGCAAGTAAACAGTGATCCATCAGTCAGCACTCAGAGAGGGAGCAAGTAATCAGTGACCCATCAGTCAGCACTCAGAGAGGGAGCAAGTAATCAGTGACCCATCAGTCAGCACTCAGAGAGGGAGCAAGTAAACACTGACCCATCAGTCAGCACTCAGAGAGGGAGCAAGTAAACATAGACCCATCAGTCAGCACTCAGAGAGGGAGCAAGTAATCAGTGACCCATCAGTCAGCACTCAGAGAGGGAGCAAGTAATCACTGACCCATAAGTCAGCACTCAGAGAGGGAGCAAGTAATCAGTGACCCATCAGTCAGCACTCAGAGAGGGAGCAAATAATCAGTGACCCTTCAGTCAGCACTCAGAGAGGGAGCAAGTAATCACTGACCCATCAGTCAGCACTCAGAGAGGGAGCAAGTACTCAGTGACCCATCAGTCAGCACTCAGAGAGGGAGCAAGTAATCAGTGAACCATCAGTCAGCACTCAGAGAGGGAGCAAGTAATCAGTGACCCATCAGTCAGCACTCAGAGAGGGAGCAAGTAATCAGTGACCCATCAGTCAGCACTCAGAAAGGGAGCAAATAATCAGTGACCCATCAGTCAGCAATCAGAGAGGGAGCAAGTAATCAGTGACCCATAAGTAAGCACACAGAGAGGGAGCAAGTAAACAGTGACCCATCAGTCAGCACTCAGAGAGGGAGCAAGTAATCAGTGACCCATCAGTCAGCACTCAGAGAGGGAGCAAGTAATCACTGACCCATCAGTCAGCACTCAGAGAGGGAGCAAGTAATCACTGACCCATCAGTCAGCACTCAGAGAGGGAGCAAGTAAACATTGACCCATCAGTCAGCACTCAGAGAGGGAGCAAGTCATCAGTGACCCACCAGTCAGCACTCATAGACGGAGCAAGTAATCACTGACCCATCAGTCAGCACTCAGAGAGGGAGCAAGTAATCCTGGACCCATAAGTCAGCACTCAGAGAGGGAGCAAGTAATCAGTGACCCATCAGTCAGCACTCAGAGAGGGAGCAAATAATCACTGACCCTTCAGTCAGCACTCAGAGAGGGAGCAAGTAATCAGTGACCCATCTGTGAGCACTCAGAGAGGGAGCAAGTACTCAGTGACCCATCAGTCAGCACTCAGAGAGGGAGCAAGTAATCACTGACCCATAAGTCAGCACTCAGAGAGGGAGCAAGTAATCAGTGACCCATCAGTCAGCACTCAGAGAGGGAGCAAATAATCAGTGACCCTTCAGTCAGCACTCAGAGAGGGAGCAAGTAATCACTGACCCATCAGTCAGCACTCAGAGAGGGAGCAAGTACTCAGTGACCCATCAGTCAGCACTCAGAGAGGGAGCAAGTAATCAGTGAACCATCAGTCAGCACTCAGAGAGGGAGCAAGTAATCAGTGACCCATCAGTCAGCACTCAGAGAGGGAGCAAGTAATCAGTGACCCATCAGTCAGCACTCAGAAAGGGAGCAAATAATCAGTGACCCATCAGTCAGCAATCAGAGAGGGAGCAAGTAATCAGTGACCCATAAGTAAGCACACAGAGAGGGAGCAAGTAAACAGTGACCCATCAGTCAGCACTCAGAGAGGGAGCAAGTAATCAGTGACCCATCGGTCAGCACTCAGAGAGGGAGCAAGTAATCACTGACCCATCAGTCAGCACTCAGAGAGGGAGCAAGTAATCAGTGACCCATCAGTCAGCACTCAGAGAGGGAGCAAGTAAACATTGACCCATCAGTCAGCACTCAGAGAGGGAGCAAGTCATCAGTGACCCACCAGTCAGCACTCATAGACGGAGCAAGTAATCACTGACCCATCAGTCAGCACTCAGAGAGGGAGCAAGTAATCCCGGACCCATAAGTCAGCACTCAGAGAGGGAGCAAGTAATCAGTGACCCATCAGTCAGCACTCAGAGAGGGAGCAAATAATCACTGACCCTTCAGTCAGCACTCAGAGAGGGAGCAAGTAATCAGTGACCCATCTGTGAGCACTCAGAGAGGGAGCAAGTAATCAGTGACCCATCAGTCAGCACTCAGAGAGGGAGCAAGTAATCAGTGACCTACTGTATCAGTCAGCACTCAGAGAGGGAGCAAGTAATCAGTGACCTACTCAGACACCCAGATACATCAAGCAGGGTAAGGAAAATTGGAGATGTAACTTGCAAGCAAGTTGACCAAAAATGTACTATTTTCTGTAGATAACATCTGCAGTTTTCCTTATCACTGATTGATGTATCTGGGCCAGAGGGAGAGAGAGCAAACAGTAAACAGTGACTCATTGGCAACTGGACTCAGAACGTTTTCTCTTTTCTGTGATTGGAACAATCTCTCAAATAGAGATAAAATAAAACAGACCCAGGAGAACATGACGTGCAACGAAACCTCCCAGCGAGTAACGTCGGCCGTGAGACGTAGGAGGGATCTTCCTTTCACCTTTCTTGTTTCTTTTGATGGTCAAACATTTTTGGTTCGTTTCTTGTTCTGGAAACCTTTACTTTTTGTTGTTTCTATTTCTTTTTCAGATCCTGACAGTCCAGCAGGGAAGATATAAATCCATGTTTTAGTGTATGGTATAAGGGTTTTGTTCATAAGGCTTTGTTCATGCTGGCACTGAGCGCGCTCATGCTTGGAGAGCTCTCCTAGCATGAGCGCCAGGCGGCCTTTAAATGTTTTCAAGCACTCGCGGTAGTGGGGGCGGGGGGGGGATGCTGCAAGGGACGCTGAGCGCGCTGGTAAGTATGAAAAATATATATGCAAGTCACCTCGCCAAGTGCCACCCGCTCAGCGAGCTCAGCGCTAGCGGGGACGCAGCCGTAAGCTGCGATACGTCCGATGGCAGCGTGATTGTGGCATATCAGCCATTGGCTGTAATGTCAGGATCGCAGCTTAATAAATAAGACTCCAAGTCCTCCAGCAGCTTCTCGTCCCGTTCAGTGTGTGATATCTTATCTTAACAGGAAAACAGGAGAAGCGGTGCACCGAGGGAAGGAGATGAAACCAAACGCAGCTCTAACAAAAACGGCTATTTATTGAAAAAAACGAACAAAAATCACATGGCTAGGTAACCTCTGACGCGTTTCATCCCACAAGGGACTTTGTCAAAGAGTGAGTGGTAAAACGTCTGTGTGCTCCCCTATAAAGTACTAACTATACTGTGATAGGCTAATACGAAACTGATCTAAATGGCAACACCTCTAACACAGCTGAGTCTTAATGAATGAGGGTGCCAAATAACCCATTCAGACATACTAGTATATAGAGGAAAAAGCAACACAGATGTAACTAATACATAGACAATTAACAAACATATATAACAAATATGACAAGATTGATACATAAAAAGTGAATACACAATTTATTGCAACAATAATGTAAATAGTAACACCAATTGTAGCAAACAAATAATATTTAAAAACCAACAAGCAAGCAACATGGATAAAAAGCAAGGATACGAATTGATGAAGAGATAAATAAATAAATCACATAGATAAGTGTAATTGAGAATAAGATGATATAACAGTAATGAAAAACGAATGAAAATAAGGTAAAAAATAAAAAATAATAATAATAAATATAACTGGATATAACCAGCTATAAATAATATTGAATAATAAAATAATGAAAAAATAAAGTAAAATAAATAAAAATAACATATATTTACTCTAAGTAATTCCAATAACAATATATACAGTATATATATAAATTATAATCAATCGTAGTATATCATCTTATCTCACATCCATGTAACAGTGGAAAACTGTAATAATATTAACAATATATAAACATATAACCATAGGAAATTAGTATCATGATATTCATTTATAATATCTCAAAATCAGAGATATAGAGATGAAGACGCGTCAGAGGTTATTGACGTTATTATTGACACAGAGGTTATTATAACAGAGGTTAGCACGGCAAATTGTTATAATATGTGAGTGCATTTATTGGGGATTTTATTTTATGTGCATTAAACTTTGACGTTTTTAAGAGCACTGTTGATCCCAATATATTATTTTGCCTCACCCACGCCCCTTACTGAAACGGGGAGGGGAAGAAGCCCAGAACGGGGAAACTGCGAGAGAGACCCGCATTGAGCCCCCTGCCTGCCAGCAGCAGCGTGCACAGCACCCCTGGGAATATTTCTGATGGGGAACCTAGGTGTATACCATACAGACATCTGCCCTGCGCCTTTACTCACACTGGGCCGTGTGAGTATTTATTTATATTGTGAATCACCACGACCCCTCCTGCACTCAACTGCAGAAGGGTTATCATCCACCACAAAGATACCATCTTGGGATTGTGTTCACACACGGCCGTGTAAGCATTTAGTATATAGCTCACATCTACTTATTGTTTCTTCCCCATCCCACCCCCCCCTTACTGGGTTCACTCTGTGATAAACTGATTGTCCATATTTGTTTAACCTGTGCATCTATTCATCCCTCGCTCCCCCTACTCTGTTTTGTTGCTAGAGCCTTGCCCTGCAGGAATTTGACAATACCATTCAACACAAGAAAGGCAGTGAGCACAGCAATGCAGATGGACTCTCCCGACAGGACATCCCCAGTGACCAGAAAACCTCCAGGACATCCAGTCTTGTGGAGCCACCTGATGAGGTGTCTGCCCCAGAGCCTTGATCCTGATGGGGGAGGTGTGACGGTAGGGGGTAACCAGGCTACACAATAAAGGTTTAAGTGTCCCTGATTTTCCACTTTCCATATTCCCTTTACCCCAGACTCATGAAACTTCCTTTGTGTAAGTTTTAGGTGGGATATCTTGGAAGAAATGCAATCCTTTTGTTTGCAGGAGTTCGGATGCCAGAGCTACAGGTAGTGCCCTAATTCTCCCCGGCGAGCAGGCATCATTTGCCGATACGAGTGTTGAATTACACTGGGGCTTCCCAGTGTCCCCCAGACTCCTGGTTTTCGAGCCCAGATATCTCAGTCCTATTTCCCTTACAGCTATGAGCCTCCCTAAGGTCTCCCATGTATTAAAATATGTTTTATTGTGTATTATATGTAGCAGGGTACCCCCTGGCTACTATTCTACCCTATGGGCTGGCACTAAACCCTGATATTTACAGGTTTGACAGTAGTTATGAAACAATCGGTAATTGTGGTCTTGTCAAATGTTAGGAATTGTCAACAGCAAAGATTCTACAGGATAATGAAGGAAGCTGCTGGTGGGATTCAGTCTAGATATTGGTTCTACATCATAGCCAAGCAAGCTGTGCATTGCTATAAGTGCATCCACACCAGTCTCAGTGCTACAACCCGCTGTCCACAAAAATGATTTGTCAATCAGAGTTGACAAAAACTCAGTCAAGTTTGAACCTCCCGAGATCAATGATACTGAGTCATTGTCGCCAAGCGAATAAAACAAGACTGGGTAAAACTGAAAAAGGAGCTTGATTGAGGAGTCCTCTGTGGAGGTGAGGAAGCTAATCCCATCATGGAAAGACTGTGCTTGGGAAAAGTCCTCCATGAGCAACTAAAACGCGCTGAATTCAAGCACATACTGTGCTTATCTACACCAGCCACACAAATTTTGTAACTGGTGTCTTCTTGAACCACGGTCACATATCATGGCCATGAATGGACCAAGAGAGCAACCCTTTATTTATTTGCTGACTACCAGATAAGGGCGCAAAGGTGAAAACCAAGGTTACTGGTAGGAGTGAAAGTCACCTGGAGGAAGGGCTCCAATCTCATCATGACTGAGAGCTCTCTCCCTCCAGCCTTTCTCTTCCATGCCGCAGTCCCGTCTCTAGAGTGAGTGGAGGGATGGGCTTCAGCCGTGGCTAAACCTAGCTACTCACAAACAGGGGAGGTATGTAACAGGGCCACTACTCTGTATTAAAGTCTGAGTCCAGCAGGGAGCTGGTTAATTTCAGCAGGAGTTAATTGACCAGTCTCCACCTTGCTCATCAGGCATGCTTAAAAGCCTGCTGCACAAACAGCTGGGGAGCTCTAGCACAGAGAGGGTCTGTGCTGCTAGAGAGATCCCAGACAAAGAGAGACTCTCTGTTCCAGGCATCACTAGTCCCTGGAACCCACCACAGTGATCCCCCCCCACAGACACCATAACAGACCCTAGACTGACGTGGAGAGCACCCTGCCTACAGGTACCTCTCTTTGGACTTGTGTCAAAGGTTGATAAGAAGCCTAGCCTTCCAGCCTCAGATAGGGACTGCTGAATGTTAGTCAGTCCCCTATGTAGCATCCCTGAGTGAATCTGTGTGAACAGTCCTCAGCACATTGATAGGACAACAGCAGCCGCAGGGAGAGATACAGAAAGGGACAGTGTGTGTTGCTGGGAATTAAGCAATAACAGAGCAGCAGCATATATCCTGCAACTCCCAGAAGCCTCTGCTGCTGTAATCAGACATGCTCAGACCAAGGGAGACAAGACGTATCCCAAGAGAAGGAGGCAGCATCTAAATCCTAACCGCAGGCGCAGGGATACCCACAAGGGCCGCTATACTGACAGCCTTGCATGCTGCCCCTGCTGAGAGTGATCGATCCACCAAATGTCTCCGGTGTTTTACCCTCTGTGCACATCCCCTACAGGCCTAAATCCACAATAGGGTGCTAAGCTTTAGAACGCCTTTCCTCCCGTTCACTGAGAATAGGACTAAAGCTTAGCACCTTCTGTGGCTCTGGCCCAGTGTGTGGTAACACAGGGGAGATGCATTTGCATTTTATTGGCATTAATGTCTTGCATATTTATGAATTCTGTGGGAGCTTAATTGCTTCATCTTGTATTACAGTAAGTAGTTACAGTCTTGTTGCTAATTGCAACACCTTTAATACAGCGCAATCAATCATTCCAGCAACGTGTGGGCTATTTGGGAGGAATCAGCCATTATCTATATGTGCCCAGACCTATGTGTTCCTCCTGAGGGCGATACACGCCTGTCACCGCTCCCCGGAGAGCTTATAAATGTGAGGACCACAGTGCAAAGAGCAGCCAGTCCTGAGACCGTGGCAGAGAGGAGACAGGCACCTGAAACTAATAGGTAAGAGAGCACCTGTACATACACACAGCGCCTCTACATACACACAGCGCCTCTACATACACAGCACCTCTACATACACACAGCGCCTCTACATACACACAGCGCCTCTACATACACACACAGCACCTCTACACACACAGCGCCTCTACATACACAGCACCTGTACATACACACAGCGCCTCTACATACACAGCACCTCTACATACACACAGCGCCTCTACATACACACAGCGCCTCTACATACACACAGCACCTCTACATACACACAGCACCTTTACAGTACATACACAGCCCCTCTACATACACACACAGCACCTCTACATACACAGCACCTAGACATACACACAGCGCCTTTACATACACACAGCGCCTCTACATACACACAGCACCTCTACAAACACACAGCGCCTCTACATACACACACAGCGCCTCTACATACACACAGCACCTCTACATACACACAGCGCCTCTACATACACACAGCGCCTCTACATACACACACAGCACCTCTACACACACAGCGCCTCTACATACACAGCACCTGTACATACACACAGCGCCTCTACATACACAGCACCTCTACATACACACAGCGCCTCTACATACACACAGCGCCTCTACATACACACACAGCACCTCTACACACACAGCGCCTCTACATACACAGCACCTGTACATACACACAGCACCCTCTACATACACAGCACCTCTACATACACACAGCGCCTCTACATACACACAGCGCCTCTACATACACACAGCACCTCTACATACACACAGCACCTTTACAGTACATACACAGCCCCTCTACATACACACACAGCACCTCTACATACACAGCACCTAGACATACACACAGCGCCTTTACATACACACAGCGCCTCTACATACACACAGCACCTCTACAAACACACAGCGCCTCTACATACACACACAGCGCCTCTACATACACACAGCACCTCTACATACACACAGCGCCTCTACATACACACAGCGCCTCTACATACACACACAGCACCTCTACACACACAGCGCCTCTACATACACAGCACCTGTACATACACACAGCGCCTCTACATACACAGCACCTCTACATACACACAGCGCCTCTACATACACACAGCGCCTCTACATACACACAGCACCTCTACATACACACAGCACCTTTACAGTACATACACAGCCCCTCTACATACACACACAGCACCTCTACATACACAGCACCTAGACATACACACAGCGCCTTTACATACACACAGCGCCTCTACATACACACAGCACCTCTACATACACACAGCGCCTCTACATACACACACAGCGCCTCTACAAACACACACAGCACCTCTACAAACACACACAGCGCCTCTACATACACAGTACCTAGACATACACAGCACCTCTACATACACAGCACCTCTACATACACACAGCACCTCTACATACACAGCACCTCTACAAACACACAGCACCTCTACATACACAGCACCTCTACATACACACAGCACCTGTACACACACAGCACCTCTACATACACACAGCAACTGTACACACACAGCACCTCTACACACACAGAACGCCTCTACATAAACACAGCATCTCTACATACACAGCACCTGTAAACACACACAGCACCTCTACATACACACAGCACATGTACACACACAGCAACTCTACATACACAGCACCTCTACATACACACAGCACCTGTACATACACAGAGCGCCTCTACACACACACAGCACCTCTACATACACACAGCGCCTCTACATACACACATAACCTCTACATACACACACAGCACCTCTACATACACACAGCACCTCTACATACACACAGCGCCTCTACATACACACAGCGCCTCTACATATACAGCACCCCTACATACACACAGCACCTCTACATACACAGCACTTCTACACACACACAGCACCTCTACATACACAGCACCTCTACACACACACAGCACCTCTACATACACACACAGCACCTCTACATACACACAGCGCCTCTACATACACACAGCGCCTCTACACACACACAGCACCTCTATATACACACAGCGCCTCTACATACACACAGCGCCTCTACATACACACAGCACCTCTACATACACAGAACCTCTACATACACACAGCACCTCTACATACACACAGCACCTCTACATACACACAGCGCCTCTACATACACACAGCACCTCTACATACACAGAACCTCTACATACACACAGCACCTCTACATACACACAGCACCTCTACATACACAGAACCTCTACATACACACAGCACCTCTACATACACACAGCGCCTCTACACACACACAGCGCCTCTACATACACACAGCGCCTCTACATACACACAGCACCTCTACATACACACAGCGCCTCTACACACACACAGCGCCTCTACATACACACAGCACCTCTACATACACACAGCGCCTCTACATACACACAGCACCTCTACATACACACACAGCACCTCTACATACACACAGCACCTCTACATACACACAGCGCCTCTACATACACACAGCACCTCTACATACACACAGCACCTCTACATACACACAGCGCCTCACATACACACAGCGCCTCTACATACACACAGCGCCTCTACATACACACAGCACCTCTACATACACACAGCGCCTCTACATACACACAGCGCCTCTACATAAACACAGCGCCTCTACACACACACAGCACCTCAACATACACACAGCACCTCTACATACACAGAACCTCTACATACACACAGCACCTCTACATACACACAGCACCTCTACATACACAGCGCCTCTACACACACACAGCACCTCTACATACACACAGCGCCTCTACATACACACAGCGCCTCTACACACACACAGCACCTCTACATACACACAGCGCCTCTACATACACACAGCGCCTCTACATACACACAGCACCTCTACATACACAGCACCTCTACATACACAGAACCTCTACATACACACAGCACCTCAACATAGACACAGCACCTCTACATACACAGAACCTCTACATACACACAGTACCTCTACATACACAGCACATCTACATACACAGAACCTCTACATACACACAGCACCTCTACATACACACAGCGCCTCTACACACACACAGCGCCTCTACATACACACAGCGCCTCTACATACACACAGCGCCTCTACATACACACAGTGCCTCTACATACACACAGCACCTCTACATACACAGAACCTCTACATACACACAGCACCTCTACATACACACAGCACCTCTACATACACAGAACCTCTACATACACACAGCACCTCTACATACACACAGCACCTCTACATACACACAGCGCCTCTACATACACACAGCACCTCAGCAGGGATACCCACAAGGGCCGCTATACTGACAGCCTTGCATGCTGCCCCTGCTGAGAGTGATCGATCCACCAAATGTCTCCGGTGTTTTACCCTCTGTGCACATCCCCTACAGGCCTAAATCCACAATAGGGTGCTAAGCTTTAGAACGCCTTTCCTCCCGTTCACTGAGAATAGGACTAAAGCTTAGCACCTTCTGTGGCTCTGGCCCAGTGTGTGGTAACACAGGGGAGATGCATTTGCATTTTATTGGCATTAATGTCTTGCATATTTATGAATTCTGTGGGAGCTTAATTGCTTCATCTTGTATTACAGTAAGTAGTTACAGTCTTGTTGCTAATTGCAACACCTTTAATACAGCGCAATCAATCATTCCAGCAACGTGTGGGCTATTTGGGAGGAATCAGCCATTATCTATATGTGCCCAGACCTATGTGTTCCTCCTGAGGGCGATACACGCCTGTCACCGCTCCCCGGAGAGCTTATAAATGTGAGGACCACAGTGCAAAAAGCAGCCAGTCCTGAGACCGTGGCAGAGAGGAGACAGGCACCTGAAACTAATAGGTAAGAGAGCACCTGTACATACACACAGCGCCTCTACATACACACAGCGCCTCTACATACACAGCACCTCTACATACACACAGCGCCTCTACATACACACAGCGCCTCTACATACACACACAGCACCTCTACACACACAGCGCCTCTACATACACAGCACCTGTACATACACACAGCGCCTCTACATACACAGCACCTCTACATACACACAGCGCCTCTACATACACACAGCGCCTCTACATACACACAGCACCTCTACATACACACAGCACCTTTACAGTACATACACAGCCCCTCTACATACACACACAGCACCTCTACATACACAGCACCTAGACATACACACAGCGCCTTTACATACACACAGCGCCTCTACATACACACAGCACCTCTACAAACACACAGCGCCTCTACATACACACACAGCGCCTCTACATACACACAGCACCTCTACATACACACAGCGCCTCTACATACACACAGCGCCTCTACATACACACACAGCACCTCTACACACACAGCGCCTCTACATACACAGCACCTGTACATACACACAGCGCCTCTACATACACAGCACCTCTACATACACACAGCGCCTCTACATACACACAGCGCCTCTACATACACACACAGCACCTCTACACACACAGCGCCTCTACATACACAGCACCTGTACATACACACAGCACCCTCTACATACACAGCACCTCTACACACACACAGCACCTCTACATACACACACAGCACCTCTACATACACACAGCGCCTCTACATACACACAGCGCCTCTACACACACACAGCACCTCTATATACACACAGCGCCTCTACATACACACAGCGCCTCTACATACACACAGCACCTCTACATACACAGAACCTCTACATACACACAGCACCTCTACATACACACAGCACCTCTACATACACACAGCGCCTCTACATACACACAGCACCTCTACATACACACAGCGCCTCTACATACACACAGCGTCTCTACATACACACAGCACCTCTACATACACACAGCACCTGTACACACACACAGCACCTCTCAATACACACAGCACCTGTACACACACAGCACCTCTACATACACACAGCGCCTCTACATACACACACAGCACCTCTACATACAC
This sequence comes from Ascaphus truei, assembly GCF_040206685.1. Taxonomy (NCBI): domain Eukaryota; kingdom Metazoa; phylum Chordata; class Amphibia; order Anura; family Ascaphidae; genus Ascaphus; species Ascaphus truei. Next base: position 490,555,803 of record NC_134484.1, read on the forward strand.
ACAGCGCCTCTACATACACACAGCGCCTCTACATACAAACAGCGCCTCTACATACACACAGCGCCTCTACATACACACAGCGCCTCTACATACACACAGCACCTCTACATACACACAGCGCCTCTACATACACACACAGCGCCTCTACATACACACAGCGCCTCTACATACACACACACACAGCGCCTCTACATACACACATACACAGCGCCTCTACATTCACACAGCGCCTCTACATACACACAGCGCCTCTACATAAACAGCGCCTCTACATACACACAGCGACTCTACATACACACAGCGCCTCTACATACACACAGCGCCTCTACATACACACAGCGCCTCTACATACACTGCACCTCTACATACACACAGCACCTCTACATACACACAGCACCTCTACATACACACACAGCACCTCTACATACACACAGCGCCTCTACATACACACAGCACCTCTACATACACACACAGCGCCTCTACATACACACAGCACCTCTACATACACACACACACACACAGCGCCTCTACATTCACACAGCGCCTCTACATACACACAGCGCCTCTACATACACTGCACCTCTACATACACACACAGCGCCTCTACATACACACAGCACCTCTACATACACACAGCACCTCTACATACACACAGCGCCTCTACATACACACAGCGCCTCTACACACACACAGCGCCTCTACATACACACAGCACCTCTACATACACAGAACCTCTACATACACACAGCACCTCTACATACACACAGCACCTCTACATACACACAGCACCTCTACATACACACAGCACCTCTACATACACACAGCGCCTCTACATACACACAGCGCCTCTACACACACACAGCACCTCTACATACACACAGCACCTCTACATACACACAGCGCCTCTACACACACACAGCGCCTCTACATACACACAGCACCTCTACATACACACAGCGCCTCTATATACACACAGCACCTCTACATACACACAGCGCCTCTACATACACACAGCACCTCTACATACACACAGCACCTCTACATACACAGAACCTCTACATACACAGCACCTCTACATACACACAGCACCTCTACATACACACAGCACCTCTACATACACACAGCACCTCTACATACACAGCACCTGTACACACACACAGCACCTCTACATTCACACAGCGCCTCTACATACACACAGCACCTCTACATACACACAGCACCTCTACATACACACAGCGCCTCTACATACACACACAGTGGCTCTACATACACACAGCGCCTCTACATAAACACACACACAGCGCCTCTACATACACACAGCACCTCTACATACACACAGCACCTTTACATACACACAGCGCCTCTACTTACACACACAGCGCCTCTACATACACACAGCGCCTCTACATACACACAGCACCTCTACATACACAAAGCGCCTCTACATACACACACAGTGGCTCTACATACACACAGCGCCTCTACATACACACACACAGCGCCTCTACATACACACAGCACCTCTACATACACACAGCACCTTTACATACACACACAGCGCCTCTACATACACACACAGCGCCTCTACATACACACAGCGCCTCTACATACACACACACACACAGCGCCTCTACATTCACACACAGCGCCTCTACATACACACAGCGCCTCTACATTCACACACAGCGCCTCTACATTCACACAGCGCCTCTACATACACACAGCGCCTCTACATAAACACAGCGCCTCTACATACACACACAGCGCCTCTACATACACAGCGCCTCTACATACACACACACACACACACAGCGCCTCTACATTCACACACAGCGCCTCTACATACACACAGCGCCTCTACATTCACACACAGCGCCTCTACATTCACACAGCGCCTCTACATACACACAGCGCCTCTACATTCACACAGCGCCTCTACATACACACAGCGCCTCTACATAAACACAGCGCCTCTACATACACACACAGCACCTCTACATACACACAGCGCGTCTACATACACACACAGCGCCTCTACATACACACAGCGCCTCTACATACACACAGCACCTCTACATACACACAGCACCTGTACACACACAGCACCTCTACACACACACAGTGCCTCTACATACACACAGCACCTCTACATACACACAGCACCTCTACATACACACAGCACCACTACATACACACAGCACCTCTACATACACACAGCGCCTCTACATACACACAGCGCCTCTACATACACACAGCGTCTCTACATACACACAGCACCTCTACATACACACAGCACCTGTACACACACACAGCACCTCTCAATACACACAGCACCTGTACACACACAGCACCTCTACATACACACAGCGCCTCTACATACACACAGCGCCTCTACATACACACACAGCACCTCTACATACACACAGCGCCTCTACATACACACAGCGCCTCTACATACACACAGCGCCTCTACATACACACAGCGCCTCTACATACACACAGCGCCTCTACATACACACAGCACCTCTACATACACACAGCGCCTCTACATACACACACAGCGCCTCTACATACACACAGCGCCTCTACATACACACACACACAGCGCCTCTACATACACACATACACAGCGCCTCTACATTCACACAGCGCCTCTACATACACACAGCGCCTCTACATAAACAGCGCCTCTACATACACACAGCGACTCTACATACACACAGCGCCTCTACATACACACAGCGCCTCTACATACACACAGCGCCTCTACATACACTGCACCTCTACATACACACAGCACCTCTACATACACACAGCACCTCTACATACACACACAGCACCTCTACATACACACAGCGCCTCTACATACACACAGCACCTCTACATACACACACAGCGCCTCTACATACACACAGCGCCTCTACATACACACACACACAGCGCCTCTACATTCACACAGCGCCTCTACATACACACAGCGCCTCTACATACACTGCACCTCTACATACACACACAGCGCCTCTACATACACACAGCGCCTCTACATACACACACACACACACAGCGCCTCTACATTCACACAGCGCCTCTACATACACACAGCACCTCTACACACACACAGCACCTCTACATACACACAGCATCTCTACATACACACAGCACCTCTACATACACACAGCACCTCTACATACACACAGCACCTCTACATACACACAGCACCTCTACATACACACAGCGCCTCTACTCACACAGCACCTCTACACACACACAGCACCTCTACATACACACAGCATCTCTACATACACACAGCACCTCTACATACACACAGCACCTCTACATACACACAGCGCCTCTACATACACACAGCACCTCTACATACGCAGCACCTCAACATACTGTACACAGCACCTGTACACACACAGCACCTCTACATACACACACAGCGCCTCTACATACACACAGCGCCTCTACATACACACAGCGCCTCTACATACACACAGCACCTCTACATACACACAGCGCCTCTACATACACACAGCGCCTCTACATACACACAGCACCTCTACATATACACAGCACCTCTACATACACACAGCGCCTCTACATACACACATAGCGCCTCTACATACACACAGCGCCTCTACATACACAGCACCTCTACATCCACACAGCACCTCTACATACACACAGCACCTCTACATACACACAGCACCTCTACATACACACAGCGCCTCTACATACACACAGCGCCTCTACACACACAGCACCTCTACACACACACAGCACCTCTACATTCACACAGTGCCTCTACATACACACAGCACCTCTACATACACACAGCGCCTCTACATACACACAGCACCTCTACATACACACAGCGCCTCTACATACACACAGCACCTCTACATACACACAGCACCTCTACATACACACAGCACCTCTACATACACAGCACCTCTACATACACACAGCGCCTCTACATACACACAGCGCCTCTACATACACACAGCGCCTCTACATACACACAGCGCCTCTACATACACACAGCACCTCTACATACACAGCACCTCTACATACACACAGCACCTCTACATACACACAGCGCCTCTACATCCACACACAGCACCTCTACATACACACAGCACCTCTACATACACACAGCACCTCTACATACACAGCACCTCTACACACACAGCACCTCTACATACACAGCACCTCTACATACACACAGCACCTCTACATACACACACAGCGCCTCTACACACACACAGCACCTCTACATACACAGCACCTCTACACACAAAGCACCTCTACATACACAGCACCTCTACAAACACACAGCGCCTCTACATACACAGCACCTCTACATACACACAGCGCCTCTACATACACACAGCGCCTCTACATACACACACAGCGCCTCTACATACACACAGCACCTCTACATACACACAGCGCCTCTACATACACACACAGCGCCTTTACATACACACAGCGCCTCTACACACACACACATACAGCGCCTCTACATTCACACAGCGCCTCTACATACACACAGCGCCTCTACATACACACACACACAGCGCCTCTACATACACACAGCGCCTCTACATACACACAGCACCTCTACATACACACAGCACCTGTACACACACACAGCACCTCTACATACACACAGCACCTCTACACACACACAGCACCTCTACATACACACAGCGCCTCTACATACACACAGCACCTCTACATACACAGCACCTCTACATACACACAGCGCCTCTACATACACACAGCGCCTCTACATACACACAGCACCTCTACATACACAGCACCTCTACATACGCACAGCACCTCTACATACACACAGCGCCTCTACATACACAGCACCTCTACATACGCACAGCACCTCTACATACACACAGCGCCTCTACATACACAGCACCTCTACATACGCACAGCACCTCTACATACACACAGCACCTCTACATACACACAGCACCTGTACACACACACAGCACCTCTACATACACACAGCACCTCTACACACACACAGCACCTCTACATACACACAGCGCCTCTACATACACACAGCACCTCTACATACACAGCACCTCTACATACACACAGTGCCTCTACATACACACAGCGCCTCTACATACACACAGCACCTCTACATACACAGCACCTCTACATACACACAGCACCTCTACATACACACAGCGCCTCTACATACACAGCACCTCTACATACGCACAGCACCTCTACATACACACAGCGCCTCTACATACACAGCACCTCTACATACACACAGCACCTCTACATACACACAGCACCTCTACATACACAGCACCTCTACATACGCACAGCACCTCTACATACACACAGCGCCTCTACACATACACACAGCGCATCTCTACATACACACAGCGCCTCTACATACACACAGCGCATCTCTACATACACACAGCGTCTCAACATACACAGCGCCTCTACATGCACACAGCGCCTGTACATACACAGTGCCTCTACATACACACAGCACCTCTACATACACACAGCACCTCTACATACACACAGCACCTCTACATACACACAGCACCTCTACATACACACAGCGCCTCTACATACACACAGCACCTCTACATACACACAGCGCCTCTACATCCACACACAGCGCCTCTACATACACACAGCACCTCTACATACACACAGCACCTCTACATACACACAGCGCCTCTACATACACACAGCACCTCTACATACACACAGCACCTCTACACACACACAGCGCCTCTACATACACACAGCACCTCTACATACTGTACACACAGCGCCTCTACATACACACAGCGCCTCTACATACACACAGCACCTCTACATACACACAGCACCTCTACATACACACAGCACCTCTACATACACACAGCGCCTCTACATACACACAGCACCTCTACATACACACAGCGCCTCTACATACACACAGCGCCTCTACATACACACAGCATCTCTACATACACACAGCACCTCTACATACACACAGCGCCTCTACATACACACAGCGCCTCTACATACACACAGCGCCTCTACATACACACAGCGCCTCTACATACACACAGCACCTCTACATACACAGTGCCTCTACATACACACAGCACCTCTACACACACAGCGCCTCTACACAAACAGCACCTCTACATACACACAGCGCCTCTACATACACACAGCGCCTCTACATACACCTACATACACACAAAGCGTATCTACATACACAGCACCTCTACATACACACAGCACCTCTCCATACACACAGCACCTCTACATACACACAGCACCTCTACATACACAGCGCGCCTCTACATACACACAGCGCCTCTACATACACACAGCGCCTCTACATACACACACACAGCGCCTCTACATTCACACAGCGCCTCTACACACACAGCGTATCTACATACACAGCACCTCTCCATACACACAGCACCTCTACATACACACACAGCGCCTCTACACACACACAGCACCTCTACATACACAGCACCTCTACACACACAGCACCTCTACATACACAGCACCTCTACATACACACAGCGCCTCTACATACACAGCACCTCTACATACACACAGCGCCTCTACATACACAAAGCGCCTCTACATACACACACAGCGCCTCTACATACACACAGCGCCTCTACATACACACAGCACCTCTACATACACACAGCGCCTCTACATACACACACAGCGCCTTTACATACACACAGCGCCTCTACATACAAACACATACAGCGCCTCTACATTCACACAGCACCTCTACATACACACAGCGCCTCTACATACACACACAGCGCCTCTACATACACACAGCGCCTCTACATACACACAGCACCTCTACATACACACAGCGCCTCTACATACACACACAGCGCCTTTACATACACACAGCGCCTCTACATACAAACACATACAGCGCCTCTACATACACACAGCGCCTCTACATACACACAGCGCCTCTACATACACACACACACAGCGCCTCTACATACACACAGCGCCTCTACATACACACACAGCACCTCTACATACACACAGCGCCTCTACATACACACAGCGCCTCTACATACACACAGCGCCTCTACATACACACAGCGCCTCTACATACACACAGCGCCTCTACATACACACAGCACCTCTACATACACACAGCGCCTCTACATACACACACAGCGCCTCTACATACACACAGCGCCTCTACATACACACACACACAGCGCCTCTACATACACACATACACAGCGCCTCTACATTCACACAGCGCCTCTACATACACACAGCGCCTCTACATAAACAGCGCCTCTACATACACACAGCGACTCTACATACACACAGCGCCTCTACATACACACAGCGCCTCTACATACACACAGCGCCTCTACATACACTGCACCTCTACATACACACAGCACCTCTACATACACACAACACCTCTACATACACACACAGCACCTCTACATACACACAGCGCCTCTACATACACACAGCACCTCTACATACACACACAGCGCCTCTACATACACACAGCGCCTCTACATACACACACACACACACAGCGCCTCTACATTCACACAGCGCCTCTACATACACACAGCGCCTCTACATACACTGCACCTCTACATACACACACAGCGCCTCTACATACACACAGCGCCTCTACATACACACACACACACACAGCGCCTCTACATTCACACAGCGCCTCTACATACACACAGCACCTCTACACACACACAGCATCTCTACATACACACAGCACCTCTACATACACACAGCACCTCTACATACACACAGCGCCTCTACATACACACACAGCACCTCTACATACGCAGCACCTCAACATACTGTACACAGCACCTGTACACACACAGCACCTCTACATACACACACAGCGCCTCTACATACACACAGCGCCTCTGCATACACACAGCGCCTCTACATACACACAGCACCTCTACATACACACAGCGCCTCTACATACACACAGCGCCTCTACATACACACAGCACCTCTACATATACACAGCACCTCTACATACACACAGCGCCGCTACATACACAGCACCTCTACATACACACAGCGCCTCTACATACACACAGCGCCTCTACACACACAGCACCTCTACACACACACAGCACCTCTACATTCACACAGTGCCTCTACATACACACAGCACCTCTACATACACACAGCGCCTCTACATACACACAGCACCTCTACATACACACAGCGCCTCTACATACACACAGCACCTCTACATACACACATCACCTCTACATACACACAGCACCTCTACATACACAGCACCTCTACATACACACAGCGCCTCTACATACACACAGCGCCTCTACATACACACAGCGCCTCTACATACACACAGCGCCTCTACATACACACAGCACCTCTACATACACAGCACCTCTACATACACACAGCACCTCTACATACACACAGCGCCTCTACATCCACACACAGCACCTCTACATACACACAGCACCTCTACATACACACAGCACCTCTACATACACAGCACCTCTACACACACAGCACCTCTACATACACAGCACCTCTACATACACACAGCACCTCTACATACACACACAGCGCCTCTACACACACACAGCACCTCTACATACACAGCACCTCTACACACAAAGCACCTCTACATACACAGCACCTCTACAAACACACAGCGCCTCTACATACACAGCACCTCTACATACACACAGCGCCTCTACATACACACAGCGCCTCTACATACACACACAGCGCCTCTACATACACACAGCACCTCTACATACACACAGCGCCTCTACATACACACACAGCGCCTTTACATACACACAGCGCCTCTACACACACACACATACAGCGCCTCTACATTCACACAGCGCCTCTACATACACACAGCGCCTCTACATACACACACACACAGCGCCTCTACATACACACAGCGCCTCTTCATACACACAGCACCTCTACATACACACAGCACCTGTACACACACACAGCACCTCTACATACACACAGCACCTCTACACACACACAGCACCTCTACATACACACAGCGCCTCTACATACACACAGCACCTCTACATACACAGCACCTCTACATACACACAGCGCCTCTACATACACACAGCGCCTCTACATACACACAGCACCTCTACATACACAGCACCTCTACATACGCACAGCACCTCTACATACACACAGCGCCTCTACATACACAGCACCTCTACATACGCACAGCACCTCTACATACACACAGCACCTCTACATACACACAGCACCTGTACACACACACAGCACCTCTACATACACACAGCACCTCTACACACACACAGCACCTCTACATACACACAGCGCCTCTACATACACACAGCACCTCTACATACACAGCACCTCTACATACACACAGCGCCTCTACATACACACAGCGCCTCTACATACACACAGCACCTCTACATACACAGCACCTCTACATACGCACAGCACCTCTACATACACACAGCGCCTCTACATACACAGCACCTCTACATACGCACAGCACCTCTACATACACACAGCGCCTCTACATACACAGCACCTCTACATACACACAGCACCTCTACATACACACAGCACCTCTACATACACAGCACCTCTACATACGCACAGCACCTCTACATACACACAGCGCCTCTACACATACACACAGCGCATCTCTACATACACACAGCGCCTCTACATACACACAGCGCATCTCTACATACACACAGCGTCTCAACATACACAGCGCCTCTACATGCACACAGCGCCTGTACATAGACACTTCGCCTCTACATACACACAGCACCTCTACATACACAGTGCCTCTACATACACACAGCACCTCTACATACACACAGCACCTCTACATACACACAGCACCTCTACATACACACAGCACCTCTACATACACACAGCGCCTCTACATACACACAGCACCTCTACATACACACAGCGCCTCTACATCCACACACAGCGCCTCTACATACACACAGCACCTCTACATACACACAGCACCTCTACACACACACAGTGCCTCTACATACACACAGCACCTCTACATACACACAGCGCCTCTACATACACACAGCGCCTCTACATACACACAGCACCTCTACATACACACAGCACCTCTACATACACACAGCACCTCTACATACACACAGCGCCTCTACATACACACAGCACCTCTACATACACACAGCGCCTCTACATACACACAGCGTCTCTACATACACACAGCACCTTTACATACACACAGCACCTGTACACACACACAGCACCTCTCAATACACACAGCACCTGTACACACACAGCACCTCTACATACACACAGCGCCTCTACATACACACAGCGCCTCTACATACACACACAGCACCTCTACATACACACAGCGCCTCTACATACACACAGCGCCTCTACATACACACAGCGCCTCTACATACACACAGCGCCTCTACATACACACAGCGCCTCTACATACACACAGCACCTCTACATACACACAGCGCCTCTACATACACACACAGCGCCTCTACATACACACAGCGCCTCTACATACACACACACACAGCGCTTCTACATACACACATACACAGCGCCTCTACATTCACACAGCGCCTCTACATACACACAGCGCCTCTACATAAACAGCGCCTCTACATACACACAGCGACTCTACATACACACAGCGCCTCTACATACACACAGCGCCTCTACATACACACAGCGCCTCTACATACACTGCACCTCTACATACACACAGCACCTCTACATACACACAACACCTCTACATACACACACAGCACCTCTACATACACACAGCGCCTCTACATACACACAGCACCTCTATATACACTCACAGCGCCTCTACATACACACAGCGCCTCTACATACACACACACACACACAGCGCCTCTACATTCACACAGCGCCTCTACATACACACAGCGCCTCTACATACACTGCACCTCTACATACACACACAGCGCCTCTACATACACACAGCGCCTCTACATACACACACACACACACAGCGCCTCTACATTCACACAGCGCCTCTACATACACACAGCACCTCTACACACACACAGCACCTCTACATACACACAGCATCTCTACATACACACAGCACCTCTACATACACACAGCACCTCTACATACACACACAGCGCCTCTACATACACACAGTGCCTCTACATACACACAGCGCCTCTACTCACACAGCACCTCTACACACACACAGCACCTCTACATACACACAGCATCTCTACATACACACAGCACCTCTACATACACACAGCACCTCTACATACACACAGCGCCTCTACATACACACAGCGCCTCTACATACACACAGCGCCTCTACATACACACAGCGCCTCTACATACACACACAGCACCTCTACATACGCAGCACCTCAACATACTGTACACAGCACCTGTACACACACAGCACCTCTACATACACACACAGCGCCTCTACATACACACAGCGCCTCTACATACACACAGCGCCTCTACATACACACAGCACCTCTACATACACACAGCGCCTCTACATACACACAGCGCCTCTACATACACACAGCACCTCTACATATACACAGCACCTCTACATACACACAGCGCCTCTACATACACAGCACCTCTACATACACACAGCGCCTCTACATACACACAGCGCCTCTACATACACACAGCGCCTCTACACACACAGCACCTCTACACACACACAGCACCTCTACATTCACACAGTGCCTCTACATACACACAGCACCTCTACATACACACAGCGCCTCTACATACACACAGCACCTCTACATACACACAGCGCCTCTACATACACACAGCACCTCTTCATACACACAGCACCTCTACATACACACAGCACCTCTACATACACAGCACCTCTACATACACACAGCGCCTCTACATACACACAGCGCCTCTACATACACACAGCGCCTCTACATACACACAGCGCCTCTACATACACACAGCACCTCTACATACACAGCACCTCTACATACACCCAGCACCTCTACATACACACAGCGCCTCTACATCCACACACAGCACCTCTACATACACACAGCACCTCTACATACACACAGCACCTCTACATACACAGCACCTCTACACACACAGCACCTCTACATACACAGCACCTCTACATACACACAGCACCTCTACATACACACACAGCGCCTCTACACACACACAGCACCTCTACATACACAGCAACTCTACACACAAAGCACCTCTACATACACAGCACCTCTACAAACACACAGCGCCTCTACATACACAGCACCTCTACATACACACAGCGCCTCTACATACACACAGCGCCTCTACATACACACACAGCGCCTCTACATACACACAGCACCTCTACATACACACAGCGCCTCTACATACACACACAGCGCCTTTACATACACACAGCGCCTCTACACACACACACATACAGCGCCTCTACATTCACACAGCGCCTCTACATACACACAGCGCCTCTACATACACACACACACACAGCGCCTCTACATACACACAGCGCCTCTACATACACACAGCACCTCTACATACACACAGCACCTGTACACACACACAGCACCTCTACATACACACAGCACCTCTACATACACACAGCGCCTCTACATACACACAGCACCTCTACATACACAGCACCTCTACATACACACAGCACCTCTACATACACAGCACCTCTACATACGCACAGCACCTCTACATACACACAGCACCTTTACATACACACAGCGCCTCTACATACACACAGCACCTCTACATACACAGCACCTCTACATACTCACAGCGCCTCTACATACACACAGCACCTCTACATACACAGCACCTCTACATACGCACAGCACCTCTACATACACACAGCGCCTCTACATACACAGCACCTCTACATACGCACAGCACCTCTACATACACACAGCGCCTCTACATACACAGCACCTCTACATACGCACAGCACCTCTACATACACACAGCACCTCTACATACACACAGCACCTGTACACACACACAGCACCTCTACATACACACAGCACCTCTACACACACACAGCACCTCTACATACACACAGCGCCTCTACATACACACAGCACCTCTACATACACAGCACCTCTACATACACACAGCGCCTCTACATACAGTACACAGAGCGCCTCTACATACACACAGCACCTCTACATACACAGCACCTCTACATACGCACAGCACCTCTACATACACACAGCGCCTCTACATACACAGCACCTCTACATACGCACAGCACCTCTACATACACACAGCGCCTCTACATACACAGCACCTCTACATACACACAGCACCTCTACATACACACAGCACCTCTACATACACAGCACCTCTACATATACGCACAGCACCTCTACATACACACAGCGCCTCTACACATACACACAGCGCATCTCTACATACACACAGCGCCTCTACATACACACAGCGCATCTCTACATACACACAGCGTCTCAACATACACAGCGCCTCTACATGCACACAGCGCCTGTACATAGACACTTCGCCTCTACATACACACAGCACCTCTACATACACAGTGCCTCTACATACACACAGCACCTCTACATACACACAGCACCTCTACATACACACAGCACCTCTACATACACACAGCACCTCTACATACACACAGCGCCTCTACATACACACAGCACCTCTACATACACACAGCGCCTCTACATCCACACACAGCGCCTCTACATACACACAGCACCTCTACATACACACAGCACCTCTACACACACACAGCGCCTCTACATACACACAGCACCTCTACATACACACAGCGCCTCTACATACACACAGCGCCTCTACATACACACAGCACCTCTACATACACACAGCACCTCTACATACACACAGCACCTCTACATACACACAGCGCCTCTACATACACACAGCACCTCTACATACACACAGCGCCTCTACATACACACAGCGCCTCTACATACACACAGCATCTCTACATACACACAGCACCTCTACATACACACAGCGCCTCTACATAGACACAGCGCCTTTACATACACACAGCACCTCTACATACACAGTGCCTCTACATACACACAGCACCTCTACACACACAGCGCCTCTACACAAACAGCACCTCTACATACACACAGCGCCTCTACATACACACAGCGCCTCTACATACACACAGCGCCTCTACATACACACAGCACCTATACATACACACAAAGCGTATCTACATACACAGCACCTCTACATACACACAGCACCTCTCCATACACACAGCACCTCTACATACACACAGCACCTCTACATACACAGCGCGCCTCTACATACACACAGCGCCTCTACATACACACAGCGCCTCTACATACACACACACAGCGCCTCTACATTCACACAGCGCCTCTACACACACAGCGTATCTACATACACAGCACCTCTCCATACACACAGCACCTCTACATACACACACAGCGCCTCTACACACACACAGCACCTCTACATACACAGCACCTCTACACACACAGCACCTCTACATACACAGCACCTCTACATACACACAGCGCCTCTACATACACAGCACCTCTACATACACACAGTGCCTCTACATACACAAAGCGCCTCTACATACACACACAGCGCCTCTACATACACACAGCGCCTCTACATACACACAGCACCTCTACATACACACAGCGCCTCTACATACACACACAGCGCCTTTACATACACACAGCGCCTCTACATACAAACACATACAGCACCTCTACATTCACACAGCACCTCTACATACACACAGCGCCTCTACATACACACACAGCGCCTTTACATACACACAGCGCCTCTACATACACACAGCACCTCTACATACACACAGCGCCTCTACATACACACACAGCGCCTTTACATACACACAGCGCCTCTACATACAAACACATACAGCGCCTCTACATACACACAGCGCCTCTACATACACACAGCGCCTCTACATACACACACACACAGCGCCTCTACATACACACAGCGCCTCTACATACACACAGCACCTCTACATACACACAGCACCTGTACACACACACAGCACCTCTACATACACACAGCACCTCTACACACACACAGCACCTCTACATACACACAGCACCTCTACATACGCACAGCGCCTCTACATACACACAGCACCTCTACATACACACAGCACCTGTACACACACACAGCACCTCTACATACACACAGCACCTCTACACACACACAGCACCTCTACATACACACAGCACCTCTACATACACACAGCACCTCTACACACACACAGCACCTCTACATACACACAGCACCTCTACATACACACAGCACCTCTACATACACACAGCACCTCTACATACACAGCACCTCTACATACGCACAGCACCTCTACATACACACAGTGCCTCTACACATACACACAGCGCATCTCTACATACACACAGCGCCTCTACATACACACAGCGCATCTACATACACAGCACCTCTACATACGCACAGCACCTCTACATACACACAGCGCCTCTACATACACACAGCACCTCTACATACACACAGCACCTCTACATACGCACAGCACCTCTACATACACACAGCGCCTCTACATACACAGCACCTCTACATACACACAGCACCTCTACATACACACAGCACCTCTACATACACAGCACCTCTACATACGCACAGCACCTCTACATACACACAGCGCCTCTACACATACACACAGCGCATCTCTACATACACACAGCGCCTCTACATACACACAGCGCATCTCTACATACACACAGCGTCTCAACATACACAGCGCCTCTACATGCACACAGCGCCTGTACATAGACACTTCGCCTCTACATACACACAGCACCTCTACATACACAGTGCCTCTACATACACACAGCACCTCTACATACACACAGCACCTCTACATACACACAGCACCTCTACATACACACAGCACCTCTACATACACACAGCGCCTCTACATACACACAGCACCTCTACATACACACAGCGCCTCTACATCCACACACAGCGCCTCTACATACACACAGCACCTCTACATACACACAGCACCTCTACACACACACAGCGCCTCTACATACACACAGCACCTCTACATACACACAGCGCCTCTACATACACACAGCGCCTCTACATACACACAGCACCTCTACATACACACAGCACCTCTACATACACACAGCACCTCTACATACACACAGCGCCTCTACATACACACAGCACCTCTACATACACACAGCGCCTCTACATACACACAGCGCCTCTACATACACACAGCATCTCTACATACACACAGCACCTCTACATACACACAGCGCCTCTACATAGACACAGCGCCTTTACATACACACAGCACCTCTACATACACAGTGCCTCTACATACACACAGCACCTCTACACACACAGCGCCTCTACACAAACAGCGCCTCTACATACACACAGCGCCTCTACATACACACAGCACCTCTACATACACACAGCACCTCTACATACACACAGCGCCTCTACATACACACAGCGCCTCTACATACACACAGCACCTCTACATACACACAGCGCCTCTACATACACACAGCACCTCTACATACACACAGCGCCTCTACATACACACAGCGCCTCTACATACACACAGCATCTCTACATACACACAGCACCTCTACATACACACAGCGCCTCTACATAGACACAGCGCCTTTACATACACACAGCACCTCTACATACACAGTGCCTCTACATACACACAGCACCTCTACATACACACAGCGCCTCTACATACACACAGCACCTCTACATACACACAGCGCCTCTACATACACACAGCACCTCTACATACACAGCACCTCTACATACACACAGCGCCTCTACATACAGTACACACAGCGCCTCTACATACACACAGCACCTCTACATACACAGCACCTCTACATACGCACAGCACCTCTACATACACACAGCGCCTCTACATACACAGCACCTCTACATACGCACAGCACCTCTACATACACACAGCGCCTCTACATACACAGCACCTCTACATACACACAGCACCTCTACATACACACAGCACCTCTACATACGCACAGCACCTCTACATACACACAGCGCCTCTACACATACACACAGCGCATCTCTACATACACACAGCGCCTCTACATACACACAGCGCATCTCTACATACACACAGCGTCTCAACATACACAGCGCCTCTACATGCACACAGCGCCTGTACATAGACACTTCGCCTCTACATACACACAGCACCTCTACATACACAGTGCCTCTACATACACACAGCACCTCTACATACACACAGCAACTCTACATACACACAGCACCTCTACATACACACAGCACCTCTACATACACACAGCGCCTCTACATACACACAGCACCTCTACATACACACAGCGCCTCTACATCCACACACACACAGCGCCTCTACATACACACAGCACCTCTACATACACACAGCGCCTCTACATACACACAGCACCTCTACATACACACAGCACCTCTACACACACACAGCGCCTCTACATACACACAGCACCTCTACATACACACAGCGCCTCTACATACACACAGCGCCTCTACATACACACAGCACCTCTACATACACACAGCACCTCTACATACACACAGCACCTCTACATACACACAGCGCCTCTACATACACACAGCACCTCTACATACACACAGCGCCTCTACATACACACAGCACCTCTACATACACACAGCGCCTCTACATAGACACAGCGCCTTTACATACACACAGCACCTCTACATACACAGTGCCTCTACATACACACAGCACCTCTACACACACAGCGCCTCTACACAAACAGCACCTCTACATACACACAGCGCCTCTACATACACACAGTGCCTCTACATACACACAGCGCCTCTACATACACACAGCACCTATACATACACACAAAGCGTATCTACATACACAGCACCTCTACATACACACAGCACCTCTCCATACACACAGCACCTCTACATACACACAGCACCTCTACATACACAGCGCGCCTCTACATACACACAGCGCCTCTACATACACACAGCGCCTCTACATACACACACACAGCGCCTCTACATTCACACAGCGCCTCTACACACACAGCGTATCTACATACACAGCACCTCTCCATACACACAGCACCTCTACATACACACACAGCGCCTCTACACACACACAGCACCTCTACATACACAGCACCTCTACACACACAGCACCTCTACATACACAGCACCTCTACATACACACAGCGCCTCTACATACACAGCACCTCTACATACACACAGTGCCTCTACATACACAAAGCGCCTCTACATACACACAGCGCCTCTACATACACACAGCACCTCTACATACACACAGCGCCTCTACATACACACACAGCGCCTTTACATACACACACAGCGCCTTTACATACACACAGCGCCTCTACATACAAACACATACAGCACCTCTACATTCACACAGCACCTCTACATACACACAGCGCCTCTACATACACACACAGCGCCTTTACATACACACAGCGCCTCTACATACACACAGCACCTCTACATACACACAGCGCCTCTACATACACACACAGCGCCTTTACATACACACAGCGCCTCTACATACAAACACATACAGCGCCTCTACATACACACAGCGCCTCTACATACACACAGCGCCTCTACATACACACACACACAGCGCCTCTACATACACACAGCGCCTCTACATACACACAGCACCTCTACATACACACAGCACCTGTACACACACACAGCACCTCTACATACACACAGCACCTCTACACACACACAGCACCTCTACATACACACAGCACCTCTACATACGCACAGCGCCTCTACATACACACAGCACCTCTACATACACACAGCACCTGTACACACACACAGCACCTCTACATACACACAGCACCTCTACACACACACAGCACCTCTACATACACACAGCACCTCTACATACACACAGCACCTCTACACACACACAGCACCTCTACATACACACAGCACCTCTACATACACACAGCACCTCTACATACACACAGCACCTCTACATACACAGCACCTCTACATACGCACAGCACCTCTACATACACACAGTGCCTCTACACATACACACAGCGCATCTCTACATACACACAGCGCCTCTACATACACACAGCGCATCTCTACAAACACACAGCGTCTCAACATACACAGCGCCTCTACATGCACACAGCGCCTGTACATAGACACTTCGCCTCTACATACACACAGCGCCTCTACATACACACAGCACCTCTACATACACACAGCACCTCTACATACACACAGCACCTCTACATACACACAGCACCTCTACATACACACAGCGCCTCTACATACACACAGCGCCTCTACATACACACAGCGCCTCTACATACACACAGCATCTCTACATACACACAGCACCTCTACATACACACAGCGCCTCTACATACACACAGCGCCTCTACATAGACACAGCGCCTTTACATACACACAGCACCTCTACATACACAGTGCCTCTACATACACACAGCACCTCTACACACACAGCGCCTCTACACAAACAGCACCTCTACATACACACAGCGCCTCTACATACACCTACATACACACAAAGCGTATCTACATACACAGCACCTCTACATACACACAGCACCTCTCCATACACACAGCACCTCTACATACACACAGCACCTCTACATACACAGCGCGCCTCTACATACACACAGCGCCTCTACATACACACAGCGCCTCTACATACACACACACAGCGCCTCTACATTCACACAGCGCCTCTACACACACAGCGTATCTACATACACAGCACCTCTCCATACACACAGCACCTCTACATACACACACAGCGCCTCTACACACACACAGCACCTCTACATACACAGCACCTCTACACACACAGCACCTCTACATACACAGCACCTCTACATACACACAGCGCCTCTACATACACAGCACCTCTACATACACACAGCGCCTCTACATACACACAGCGCCTCTACATACACACACAGCGCCTCTACATACACACAGCGCCTCTACATACACACAGCACCTCTACATACACACAGCGCCTCTACATACACACACAGCGCCTCTACATACACACAGCGCCTCTACATACAATCACATACAGCGCCTCTACATTCACACAGCGCCTCTACATACACACAGCGCCTCTACATACACACACACACAGCGCCTCTACATACACACAGCACCTCTACATACACACAGCACCTCTACATACACACAGCACCTGTACACACACACAGCACCTCTACATACACACAGCACCTCTACACACACACAGCACCTCTACATACACACAGCGCCTCTACATACACACAGCACCTCTACATACACACAGCGCCTCTACATACACACAGCACCTCTACATACACACAGCACCTCTACATACACAGCACCTCTACATACGCACAGCACCTCTACATACACACAGCGCCTCTACACATACACACAGCGCATCTCTACATACACACAGCGCCTCTACATACACACAGCGCATCTCTACATACACACAGCGTCTCAACATACACAGCGCCTCTACATGCACACAGCGCCTGTACATAGACACTACGCCTCTACATACACACAGCACCTCTACATACACAGTGCCTCTACATACACACAGCACCTCTACATACACACAGCACCTCTACATACACACAGCACCTCTACATACACACAGCACCTCTACATACACACAGCGCCTCTACATACACACAGCGCCTCTACATACACACAGCGCCTCTACATACACACAGCATCTCTACATACACACAGCACCTCTACATACACACAGCGCCTCTACATACACACAGCACCTCTACATACACACAGCGCCTCTACATACACACAGCGCCTCTACATACACACAGCACCTCTACATACACAGCACCTCTACATACACACAGCGCCTCTACATACACACAGCGCCTCTACATAGACACAGCGCCTTTACATACACACAGCACCTCTACATACACACAGCGCCTCTACATACACACAGCGCCTCTACATACACACAGCGCCTCTACATACACACAGCACCTCTACACACACAGCGCCTCTACACAAACAGCACCTCTACATACACACAGCGCCTCTACATACACACAGCGCCTCTACATACACCTACATACACACAAAGCGTATCTACATACACAGCACCTCTACATACACACAGCACCTCTCCATACACACAGCACCTCTACATACACACAGCACCTCTACATACACAGCGCGCCTCTACATACACACAGCGCCTCTACATACACACAGCACCTCTACATACACACAGCACCTCTACACACACACAGCGCCTCTACATACACACAGCACCTCTACATACACACAGCGCCTCTACATACACAAAGCGCCTCTACATACACACAGCGCCTCTACATACACACAGCGCCTCTACATACACACACACAGCGCCTCTACATTCACACAGCGCCTCTACACACACAGCGTATCTACATACACAGCACCTCTCCATACACACAGCACCTCTACACAAACAGCGCCTCTACATACTCACAGCACCTCAACATACACAGCACCTCAACATACACAGCACCTCTACATACACAGCGCCTCTACATACACATAGCGCATCTCTACATTCACACAGCACCTCTACATACACACAGCATCTCTACATACACAGCGCCTCTACATACACAGCACCTCTACATACACACAGCGCCTCTACATACACACAGTGCCTCTACATACACACAGTGCCTCTACATACACACAGCACCTCTACATACACACAGCACCACTACATACACACAGCGCCTCTCCACACAGTGCATCTACATACACAGCACCTCTACATACACAGCATTTCTACACACACAAAGCTCCTCTACATACACAGTGCCTCTACTTAAACACAGCACCTCTACATACACACAGCACCTCTACATACACAGCACCTCTACACACACAGCGCCTCTACATACACAGCGCCTCTACATACACAGCACCTCTACATACACAGTGCACCTCTATATACACACACAGCACCTCTATATACACAGTGAGGCTCTACTTACACATAATAGCTACATACATAGCACCCCTACATACAAAGCACCTATACATACACATGGGTCCTAATGGTGGATAGAGAGGGTGCTAGTCGGGTATTGAGGGGAAGGGCATTCCAGAGGTGTGGGGCAGTCAGTGAGAACAGTTTAAGGCAGGAGATGGTTTTAGATACAAAGGGGGTAGAGATAAGACATCCTTGAGCAGAACGCAAGAGCTCGGATGGTGCATAGCGAGAAATTAGGACTGAGATGTAAGGAGGGGCAGAAGAGTGTAAAGCTTTAAAAGTGAGGAGGTGAATTGAGTGTGAGATGCGGGATTTGATCGGAAGCCAGGAGAGGGATTTCAGCAGGGGAGGCGCTGAGACAGATTTCGGAAAGAGTAGAGTGATTCTGGCAGCAGCGTTTAGGATAGATTGTAGGGGAGACAGGTGAGAGGCAGGAAGGCCGGACAGCAGGAGGTTACAGTTATCGAGATGGGTGATTGTGTCAGAGTTTTAGCAGTCGAGAAACAGAGGAAAGGTCATACAGTGAGAAACAAGAGAAACCATCAAAAAGCGCAACAGATAGATTGATGAAACATATAAATATGTAAATCAAATGCTGCCTAAACACCTGTGGTTTCCTCCCTAAACCACATTTACTACTGAACTAAATATAATGGTGTTCATGGCGCAATTTTGATGAATAGTGCAATATAATGTGCAGACAACCCAGTGCTAAAATATATATAAACACTAATTACACATCTACTGCCGCTCTATTTGCTGCAAGGACGAGAGAATGTAGAAATAAGGCAGGGACCAGGATTGGGTGAGATATCCCCAGAAGCAAGGAGGAGAAGCACGGAGAGAAAGAGAAAGTGTGAGACTGATTTGTTGGGGTATGTTTTAGGGCATGGGGTATAGCTGGGTAGCGTCAGAGGGCTAAACATGCAGAGAAGGTTCCAGGACAGTTAGGGTAAGGTAAACTCCACACTGCCGGCCCTTCCTTCCTCCCATGATTGCCCTATTCTCTGACGCTGGCTTCACAAAAGTGTAACCACTCAGAGTGTCTTATAATGTATAAAAATATCAATCAATAACCAAAAAGGCATTCTTTTGTGTTAAACATTAATATTTTTATAAATTACAAGACAGTGTGAGTGCCTACACGTTTGTGATTTATGCTAGATACTGATCCTCCTGGATTTTGTTTGTCATGCTCCTATGGGCACATATACAATGGCACCGTAAGAGCTCCAACCAAAGGACATTATGGAACTGGCATCAGACATGTCCTCTGTCTCCTGGGGCAGGAGAGGTCTCATGGAGTCATCTATATAACCTACTCAAGGCCAGCGCTAGAGTATTTGTCACCCTAGGCTAACCTTCAGCCGTGTGCCTGCCATCCCCTCCCCCCTCTTTTCCCCCAAAATGTCTATGTTGGCTTGACTTGCTCCAGCCTGATACAATCCTCTCTATCACCCCCATCATTCTCATTCCCTCACCCCTTTTCATACTCTCATGCCTGTTAATCCCCTCTTCATCCTCTCTCACCACCATCATCCTCTCTCACCCCATTCATCCTCTCTCACACCCCCCTAGTTTAAATTCCTAACCTAGCTGAAGAGGTCCTCCCTGGCACTGGAATTTCTCACTTTCTTCCAGGTCTCCGAGGTTGGAGTGGTGGGGTGTCCTATGCCACAGATTGCACCGCCCTTCTCCTCTGCAGTGCACATTTCCTCCTCCGCTCTGTGACTGTTCTGCTCCCGTGAGTCACACCACCGCCATTACCCGCCTCATCCTCTGCCCCCCACAAAATGTGCCACCTTAGGCTGCCAAGTGCTTGCACTGGCCCTGCCTCCTCACCAACTTCTCCCCATGTGCTCCCCTCCTCACCCCTCACTCACTCCTTCCCACTCCTCTTTATTTTTGCCTCCCAACCATCTCTCTTTCTCCCACCCTCCTCTCGCTCTCCTCCTCCCTCTCTCTCACACATCCCTTTTTCTCCCCCCACACACCTCTCCCTCCCCCTTACCCCTCTCTCACTCCCCCTCTCTCTCAACCCCATCCTTCTCACCCCTCATCCCTCTCTCTCCCACCCCCACCCCTCTATCCCCCTTTCCCTATCTCTCCCCCTTCTCCTCCTCTTATCTCACAGACCCTCCCCTCTCCCCCCTACCCTCTCTCTCACCCCAAACCTTCTCTCTCACCCTAGCCCTCTCTCACTCCCCTCTCACCCACTCCCCTTTATTTCACACCCTTCTCATCCCTTTCTCTCAATTCCCCTCCCCTCTCTCACCCCTCCCTTCTCTCTGTCACCCGTTCCCCTCTCACTTACTCACCTCTCTTTCACCCCCCAATCCCCATTTTTTTAGCCCCCACACCCCACATTGTTGCACCCCCCCCCCTTATCCTGAATAGTGATGTGCAGCAGGGTGAGCAGGTTATAGGTACTCTGCAGTGGAGTGTGACAGCAGCTTGGGAAACCAGCCTGCTCTGCTCCTGGCCTCCCACACAACCCCAAAATGGGACATCCTAGGCAACCACCTAGGTCCGCTAGTTGTTGCACTGGCCATGAACCTACAGCACTCTCTCTCTCTCTCTCCACACATAGGATCGCTGGTGGCTGTAGGAAGCCATGCTTCTCCTCTGTACCTTCCTCACCCTCTGCCTCAGCGCAGTGCACAGCCAGTTCCCCAGAGTCTGCACCACAGATGAAGCTTTAAGGGACAAGAGCTGCTGCCCGGCCGGAAAGGATGGAAGTCCCTGTGGTTCCAACTCAGGGAGGGGTATATGTCGGAACTGGGTGACACATGTCCCATTTCCAAATCTCTTTGAAGCTAGCGTTCCCCAGTATGATGATGACCGTCTGAACTGGCCCCTAGACTATTTTAACAAAACATGTGAATGCTTCAGAAACTACAGTGGTTTCAACTGCGGTGACTGCAGATACGGCTTCCATGGAGAGGAATGTGATCTGAAAAAGACTGTGGTTCGGAGAGAGATCCGGGAGCTGTCCTTACCGGAGAGGGAACAAGTCTTTCGTTATTTGACACTAGCGAAGACCACAAAGAGCAAAGACTTTGTTGTCCTGACCACTGAAGACAGACATGACCGAAACACGTATCGCTTTGTGGATGCTACAATCTATAATGTCTTCGCCTGGATTCATTACTACTCTACGAAGCCAATCATGACACATAGCTCCTTTGATTACAGACATACCTATGCCCATCAAGGCCCTGCTTTTCCTGGCTGGCACCGTCTGGGTCTCCTCTTTTTAGAGAGACAAATCCAGCTCTTGAACAGTGATGAAGACTTTGCTCTTCCATATTATGATTGGCGCGGAGAGGAGAACTGCTCAATCTGTTCTAACGACTTCATGGGAGATAACGATGTGGAGGGGAACCTTGATCCATCTTCCTACTTTGGTTCCTGGAGGGTGAGTGATATTTTATTTCTAATTCCCAACTTCAAACAGAAATGTCAAAAGGGCCATCAGAACGGCAAACATTAGAAATAAAGAGATTGCAATTTAAAGTGAAATCAGTCCCAAGTACATGAATACTGAAAGGATTAGAACAGAGGCCCCTTTCAGGGTTTAATCGGCTAGAATATTATTAGTGATAAGGTGAAAGCAGAGATATTAAACCAATGTTTTACCTACGTGTCCATGAACACCAAACATTAGTCATGTACCTGTAACGGGTATTCCCCCATACAGTTGCGTATAATGCGTGTGTGCGGGGAACTTAGTATTACCAGGTGTGCGGGGAGCCTGGGGCACGTATATTAGTAATAGGAGTAACCTCGTACTCGGTGCAGCGCCTCCACTTGCGATGGATCCCACCAGAGGGGGAGTGATCCTCGCAGGACAATATATATATAGAGATCACACAACCGCATGTAAAACAACCAATAACTTTACTTGTGGGCATAGAACGTACTTGCATATATACCAACCGGTGTCCCTCCCTAGAGGAGACACTAAGTACGGCGTCTTGCAGGATGCTATCCCCCTTACACCGGGTGATCCCACCCCGTGTCCAGTAACCCCACACAATTGTCCTCCACCCTCACGTGAAATGAATATGTGTGACTGCGCAGCCACTATGTCTGATATTAATAATATAGGATCGTTGGTGCACTTGATGATGTTACCTGCCGAGCACTCCTGTGCCCGGGCCTGCCAAGGAGCTTCACAAAGGATCCGGAGGCTGACGAACACAGGAACTACCGTCCAGGGCGATCCCACCCGGATGGCTGCTGCAGCCGCAGCAGAGGTCTGAGCCCAAACCTCTGACTGGAAACGCAGCGTCCGCTGTGTCCCTAACTGATTCTGGATACTGATAAGGAGCAGGGTCCCTAACCTGGGGCCTGTCCCTACAATACTCAGCTACTATGACTCAGGGCTATCTGGGGCCTAGGGGGCTGCTGGCCAAGTGCAGGGAGTCACTGACTCCTGCACCCTACCTCCTTCCCCTAGCTGCTCCGGTCACCAACTACCAAACGTGCTGCAAGCATGCGAAATGTATCTATCCCTGAGCAGGGAGATACTGTAGCCCTATTGGCTCCCTGAGATCATGTGGGGCGATGGAGGCTCATGGGATATGTAGTCCCATCTCTAGAGCCCTCTCCTGGTTGGCTAGTGTCTCTCGCGCTTCTTCTGCACATGCGCGAGCTGTCTGTATGCCTCCCGTCGTGTGGGTCTTACCGCGCATGCGCGAGGCAATGCGCAATGGTGGCGCCCTGCTTCGGGAGCTGCCAGGAGCCTCGCAACGTGATCGCGTCCCCAGCAACCACCCGCACGCATCCCAGCAACCGGCCGCAGTGAGTGCTCGAGGGGGGGGGTCCGCAAAGGAAGGGGAACCGGGTTACATCCTCCCCCTTGGTAAAAACCCCAACGTCCTCGCTTGGGATACATAACTCAACCCTGCACAGAAATTATATAATAAAAATGCAGTTTGATCATATAACTTAGCACATGCATGACTCTAAACGATATTGCACAATTCTGTGAGCATCACAATCACAGATTGGATCTTGCTCCGAGACCACTGCTGAGCCTCATAATGGGGTGCCCCAATTTGATCATAGGTTACCCGAGTTGGAGGGTACCTGACTCTTTGGCTCCTTAGGAACTGTTCTTCTGCAACTCCCTCGGGGGAGTAATAAACACAGTCCTGAGGCTCAGCCTCTTCCCTTGAGGGGAGAAATGTCTCTGAACAGTCTCTGTGAGGCACAAAGCACGGGCTCTGTGGATCCAAAGGCTGGCCTGTTGGTGCCACCTTAGTAGGCGTTGGCCTACGGGGCCCTTTACCCGTAGCTCCTCCAGGAGATGCCCCTTCTGTGGAATAGTCCCTTTGAGAGGGTTATTCCATAGGATCTTCAGGAGTTTCAGAGTGGGTCTCGTTATTGACAGTCTCTTGACCCATCTCTGATAAGTCGGACTCACCGTTGAGCGGTGTGGCCGGTATCTCTACTTCCTCATCTCCCACTTGTGGAATGGGGAGAAGATGATTTCGGTGCCATACCTTTTCCCGGCTTTCAGTGTCTTTGATGCGATAGACCGGGAGGCCAGGCATCTGAGATTCTATTTCATATACCCCGTCTCTCCATCGGTCGGCCAATTTGTGTTTTCCCGGGACTCCCAGATTCCGATGCAACACAGCGTCCCCAGGACGAAGTTCCCAATATTTGACCTTATGATCGTATCGCCTTTTATTTCCAGCGTTCAGCTTAACTGTAGACTTCTCAGCTTGTTGATAGGCCTGCTGTAAACTGTCTTTAAGTCTTTGCACGTATTTGAAATGGGTATCATTGTGTATCCCATCCATCGAGACTCTAAGACGTACATCCACTGGCAGTCTCGCCTCTCGCCCAAACATGAGGAAGTATGGGGAGAATCCAGTTGACTCGTGTCGGGTGCAATTGTACGCATGCACCAGGGCTTCCACGTGTCGACTCCATTCAGTTTTCTGAGCACTCTGTAGTGTTCCGAGCATGTCCAGTAAGGTTCGATTAAATCGTTCTGGCAGTGCATCTCCTTCGGGGTGATACGGGGTCGTTCGTGATTTGGCGATGTTCAACATTTTGAGCAGTTCTCGGATCAGCGTGCTCTCGAAGTCCCGACCTTGGTCTGAGTGAAGGTGGTTGGGAAGACCGTAGTGCACGAAGTACTTCTCCCATAATATTTTTGCCACTGTGATGGCTTTCTGATCCTTCGTGGGGAAGGCCTGGGCATACCGGGTGTAATGGTCCGTGATGACCAGCACGTTGCATATTCCCCGGCTATCGGGCTCAATGCACAGAAAGTCCATACACACAAGGTCCATTGGGCCAGAACTCTTCAGATGGCCCATGGGTGCTGCTCTGGTGGGCAGGGTCTTGCACTGTAAACACCTAGTACAACGGCGACAGTGGCGTTCTTGGCCTCTCGCATCTTGGGCCAGAAAAAGCGATCTCTGACCAACCCAAAGGTCTTCTCTACACCGAGATGTCCATGCTCATCATGTAGGGACTTCAACACCATGTATTTCAAGTTCTTAGGGAGGACTAGTTGTCGCCTATCCGGGTGGTTGTGGTATTGCACCACCCGATAGAGTAAGCAGTTGTCTATTTCGAATTTGTCCATTTCCCGCGTGAGCGGGGCCACCAAGTCGTTGGGAGCATGCTTCAGAAGGGCTGGGTTCTTCTTTTCAATGGCTTGCCTAATGATACTAACGACAGGATCTCGTATTTTGTAGTCTACCAGATCTTTCCACCGTAGCACTTTGTCATGCGTTATGTTCATCCCTTTTGGATCACAGTAGGCGGCTGGGACAGCCTGCGACTGGCATCCCAATGAATCTGCCACCCTCAATTCCGAGAAGGCCACTTGGTCATTGACGATTGCGGCAGTGCTACACATAGCTCGCACTCCAGGTCCTGGAAGTTCTTCCCATTCCTCATCATCTTGAGTAGCAATTAGCCCTGGCCATCGGGAGAGGGCGTCAGCCCCGACATTCAAGGGTCCCGGCTTATACTTCAGGGAGAAGCGGTAATTGTTCAGAGCGGCCAGCCATCGGTGTCCTGCTGCATCCAATTTGGCCGAGGTATTGATGTACGTGAGGGGATTGTTATCCGTCCTTACCTCAAATGGCACCCCGTAAAGGTAATCGTGGAGCTTCTCGGTGATCGCCCACTTGAGAGCCAGGAACTCCAACTTGTGGACTGGGTATCTCTGTTCACTGGGTGTCAGACTGCGGCTGATGTAGGCCACAGGCGAAGGCCCTCGGGGTGCTTCTGGAGCAGGACGGCACCCAGTCCACTGAGACTGGCATCCACATGCAGAACGTATGGTTGTTCGGGATCAGCATATGCAAGCACTGGCGCTTCGGTCAGACATTTCTTCAATTTCTGGAAGGCCTGTTCACACTCAGACGTCCATTTATCACCAAACGGTTGGTGGGCCGATATGGCCTTCCTTCCGGTCTCTTCAGGGTATATCTTCAGCAGATTGTTCAGGGGTTTAGCTCTACTAGAGTACCCTTCCACGAAGCGACGGTAATACCCACAGAACCCCAGGAAGGATCGTAGTTCTGTGACGTTCTCGGGACGCAGCCAGTTCACGACCGCTTCTACTTTGGCTGGGTCGGTGGCGATCCCTTGAGCAGACACGATGTGCCCCACGTAGGTCACCGAGGTGTGACAAAACCGGCACTTGTCTAGGGACAATTTCAACCCTTCCTTCCCAAGACGGTCTATCACTTTAAGCAGCCTTTCTTCATGCTCTTCCAGAGTTCTTCTGAAGACAATGATGTCGTCCAGGTAGACGAGACACTCCCAATGGTTCATGTCCCCGATAGTCTTCTCCATCAGTCGTTGGAAGGTAGCAGGGGCCCCACATATACCTTGGGGCATACGTGTGAATTGGTAGAACCCCAGGGGACAGACGAAGGCTGTTTTCTCCTGATCCTCTGCATTCAGAGGTACCTGATAGTACCCGGATCGTAGATCGAGCACGCTGAACCATTGGCTTCCGTTCAGAGCATTCAGGATCTCTTCAATGCGAGGAAGGTTGTACTGATCCGGTATTGTACGATTGTTCAGGGTTCGATAGTCGACACACAGTCGTATGGATCCGTTCTTTTTCCTCACCACAACTATGGGTAATGCGTAGGGGCCCAGAGACTCCGTCAAAATCCCAGCGGTCTCCATTTCCTGTATGACATTCCTCACATCGTCCACATCCCGCGGGGCAATACGCCGAGAACGTTCATGGAATGGGGTGGCATCACTCAGTCGAATGGCATGTTGGGCGCTGCGACTGCACCCCACATCCATCTCACTCGTGGAGAACCTAGTCCGTCGTTTATTCAACTGGGTTGTCAGCCGTTCCTTCCACTCAGTGGGCAACGTCGACTCGCCGAAGTTGAAGTCCAGATCGACTAACCGCTCATTCACTGCTGCCGCATTCACCTCGGGTGTTGTTTTCACAGTGCTGACCGGATATATGCAACCCAGACTCTGTTCGGCATCGAGTTCCATCGGGAAGGTGGAGATGTTCTGCACATACACGTAGGTTTGTAGAGGGATTTTAGTCGTCCACTCCCTCACCTCGGGTAGTACCCTATACCCTCTCTGAACTTCTTCCTCAGGGGTACATTCCAGAGAGAAAAGCTGATTGCTCTCATCTCATTCGGGATAACAGCACCAGACGGCCATATGTTGCACTCCCCCTGGTAATATGGTCGTCAGTCCGCGTTGACGATTGTAGAGATCCCCGTGACGCTCCAGGGCATATACCTGGTTGCACTCCTCTCGTAGGACGGGATCTAGGAGCGAATTGGCCAGCGGCAACTCGTTGGTCTCTTTCAGGTACGCTCGGATCACTGCTTTTACTATATCAGTTTTGGTTCCCAAGATGATCGGATACTTGCACTGGTCTTTTGGCTCCGGGCATACCATTGCCGCTACATGCATGGGGTGTCTCTTGCCGGTGTTCAGTTAGAGTATTTCCAGTTGAACCCTTACAATCCCATCGATGGGGTAGTCTTCATTACTTAACCCCCTAACTTTCATATGCTTGGCCGCCCTCAGGGGGCAGTGTCTGAGGTGCTGGTCATAGAACTTGTGGTATATGATGGTCACTTGTGATCCCGTGTCCAGTAGGGCCGATGCGTAGATCCCTTCCAGTACAACAGGCACGATGGCCGCAGGGCCTACTTGACTGTAAGCTTCCCTTGGGGAGGCGTCATCACCGAGGGCGGCATCAGAAGAAGCATCTGTGGTTCCAGGAGGGTGTTCTGAGTCAGACTCGGCCGTTTGTACTCGGCATACCATTGACCGGGCTGGGTTTCTTCTATCGGGAGGTTTTTCCTCCGGAGGGTCCTCCCTCTCCGGACAATCGTTGGAGAAGTGGCCCTTCTTCCCGCAGTTATAGCAAACTACCTCGCGGCGTTCAGGACGACTCTTTTACATGGAAGATGACCTCTCAGGAACACGACCTACCCTGGCAGGCGACTGGTGGGTCACTTCCTCCTCCGGGGTGGAAGATTTCTTACCCTTTGGGGCAGAGGGAACCAAGGTGTCACCCTTGATGATAGCTTTGGTCTTTTTGGATTCATGGAAATGTCGCTGCACCTCATGTCCTCTGATGTAACCCAATAATTCCATGTAGCTGGGTGGTACTACAGTGATCGAGGCGGCCCGCATCATTATAGCTATGTTATGATCAGGCAACGACCCCTTGAGTAGCTGTTTGAGTCGGTATCGGTCCGCTTCGGCGGCGGAAATGATATTTTTGGACAGGAGGGTCCCCAGTGACAGCTGTAGATCGCAAACGAAGGCAGATAAATCCTCTCCTTCTTTTTGGCGAAGAGCTTTGAACTCGTCGTGTTCTCGGGTATAGGACTGAGTGAGCATTTCCACTAGTTCCAGTGCCGTAACTTCTCCTTCCACGTCACGCTGCATCCGTACCAGCTGGGCGGCTGGGCCTCGGAGGCACTCGACCAGCCTCTGTCTTTTGCTGGCTTCGGAGCACGACCACTCCGCTATTGCTTGGAGTGTATGGTCCCTCCATGCCTCGATCCCTTCTTCTCCTGCAGGCGTCGGCAGAATCCCAGAAAAGGCCTTTAGTTTCCGGAAGCTCTGTGCTTGGGTCGCGATGGTGACAGCTTTTACTAGTTGGGAGGCTATCATATTCAAGGAAAGATCTCCACTAAGGGGCTGACTACTGGTTCCTGCTCCTATGCTAGGCATGGTTGGGATGCCGCCTGGCCGTCTATCAGGAGTAGGCGAGGTGGGTGGGCTCATCGCCTAGCTGGCGACACCTCCTAACCCGCTCGGGGTGAAAGAGACCTTAGGGGGATCTACCCTGTGAGAAGTACTGGTCACCCGGTGGCTCGTGTTTGGTCCAGTACTGGTGGACACTTCTTCGGAAGCCTGGGTGTCAGGATAGATCATGAGACAGTCCTCTGCGGAGGTCTCGGGTAGGTTTAATACATGGGGAACAGTCTCTAAGCATATGTCACGCATGGTGACCAGGAGATAGGTAAACCCCCGGCCGTCAGCATCTAGTTTATAGTCTACCACCCGGGCGGTGGTCAATCTCGGGCAATTTCTTACTTGTGTGCGCACTGTGGATAAGTCTGTGTCATTTGCTACTCCCGCCACTGCAACCGCGCGTCTTGGGGATACTTGTTGCGCTAGGGCCCAGTCATTGACATCTTGCTTTGACGGCACGGACATGATGGCGTTTAAATCGGACAATTTGATATGGAATAGGGCACCCCAGGTAGAATCTCAGCAGCGCCTCCAAATGTAACGGGTATTCCCCCATACAGTCGCGTATAATGTGTGTGTGCGGGGAACTTAGTGTTACCAGGTGTGGTGCTTTACCTTTTAGGCTCACAGGGGGCCTAGGCCTCCACCACTGGGAACCTGGGGCACGTATATTAGTAATAAGGAGTAACCTCGTACTCGGTGCAGCGCCTCCACTTACACCGGGTGATCCCACCCCATGTCCAGTAACCCCACACAATTGTCCTCCACCCTCACGTGAGATGAATATGTGTGACTGCGCAGCCACTATGTCTGATATTAATAATATAGGATCGTTGGTGCACTTGATGATGGTTACCCACCGAGCACTCCTGTGCCCGGGCCTGCCAAGGAGCTTCACAAAGGATCCGGAGGCTGACGAACACAGGAACTACCGTCCGGGGTGATCCCACCCGGATGGCTGCTGCAGCCGCAGCAGAGGTCTGAGCCCAAACCTCTGACTGGAAACGCAGCGTCCACTGTGTCCCTAACTGATTCTGGATACTGATAAGGAGCAGGGTCCCTAACCTGGGGCCTGTCCCTACAACACTCAGCTACTGGGTGGCTCAGGGCTATCTGGGGCCTAGGGGGCTGCTGGCCAAGTGCAGAGAGTCACTGACTCCTGCACCCTACCTCCTTCCCCTAGCTGCTCCGGTCACCAACTGCCAAACGTGCTGCAAGCCCGCGAAATGTATCTATCCCTGAGCAGGGAGATACTGTAGCCCTATTGGCTCCCTGGGGTCATGTGGGGCGATGGAGGCTCATGGGATATGTAGTCCCATCTCTAGAGCCCTCTCCTGGTAGGCTAGTGTCTCTCGCGCTTCTTCTGCGCATGCGCGAGCTGTCTGTATGCCTCCCGTCGTGTGGGTCTTACCGGGCATGCGCAAGGCAATGCGCAATGGCGGCGCCCTGCTTCGGGAGCCGCCGGGAGCCTCGCAACGCGATCGCGTCCCCGGCAACCGCCCGCACGCATCCCAGCAACCGGCCGCAGTGAGTGCTCGAGGGGGGGGTCCGCAAAGGAAGGGGAACCGGGTTACATACCTATGTAATGCTATAGTTATACTGTATGGATGGAGAGTCCGGGAACATCTTAGTTTGTCTCATTTTGACAAACAACCTAATTTGTTCTCTGCTGCTGAGGTGCACTCAGCCAGTTACATCACCTTCAATCTCATAGGTCAGGAACCAGATGGATCCTGTATCCTTATCTCTGTTTCTCCGTAAGGGCTGTTCTATAGAGGGCGCGCTTGCTGCGCTTTGCGTGCGCGCGGCAGATATAGATGGCTGAGGTTTGTCAGCCCTTCTATACAAGGGCCGCACGCGGCAGGGAGCGGGGAGCCGACCGGCGAGGGAGAAGACTGGAAAATAAAGAATTTGCGCCGCTACCGCAGCTGAAATGTATGTATGTATGTATGTATGTATGTATGTGTGTGTGTTTATGTGTATGTATGTAAGTATGTATGTATGTGTGTGTGTTTATGTGTGTGTGTACAGTATGTGTCAATAAATGCACAATAATTTTTTTTTTTTATTCAACTTTCTTTTTTCTTTTAAAAATCTTATTTAAGAAATATTATTCACACGCACACACACACGCACACACACACGCACACACACACACACACTCACATACACACTCACACACACACAGAGTACCTGTCGGGCTGTTTTATAGACACAAAAAGCGTACTTCGCGTACACACACACACACACATACACACACGCACACATATACACACACACATATACACACACACATACACACATATATATATACAAACATATACACACATATACGCACACACATATACACACACACATACACACATATATATATACAAACATATACACACATATACGCACACATATACAGACACACACAGAGTACCGGTCGGGCTGTTCACACAGGCGCTCGCGGCCGCGCTCCCTCACCCTCTATAGAACAGCCCATAGAAATGTAGGGAGTTGTACAAAGAGGGACTCGCTGTCTCCTTAAGGCTGCGTCCCCGCTGGCACTGAGCGCGCTAACGCTTAAAGCATGATCGCCAGGTGTCCTGGAATCTGCGTGCGCGCGCGGGACGGATGGCATTGTGGGCTAGCTGAGCACGCTGGAAAGTCAGTTTTTTTCTATTTTATAAGCACCAAGCTTGTGTGCCTGCGTAAGCGGTGACTTACATATATATGTAAGTGAGCGGGAGAGTTCTTGTGTGAAACTGCTTCACTGAGATAAGATTGAGATTGTCAGACACAATAGCCGCATTAACAGAAGGGTCCAATGTCAGGGACTTACTGTACCAGGCAGGCAGATTAGCAGCAACATTATATCTTCACTGTAAGAAAACTGAGATTACAGTCTGACAGTGTCTCTATCTCCCAAATCCTGAGGAAGGGTTTGTTCTCTCTCTATAAAGATGTAATTACATTTACTGACAATCAATGCCTGGCATGTTCCTGTGACTTCTTCCTATGCTGGCCCTGTGACTTCTTCCTATGCTGGCCCTGTGACTTCTTCCTATGCTGGCCCTGTGACTTCTTCCTATGCTGGCCCTGTGACTTCTTCCTATGCTGGCCCTGTGACTTCTTCCTATGCTGGCCCTGTGACTTCTTCCTATGCTGGCCCTGTGACTTCTTCCTATGCTGGCCCTGTGACTTCTTCCTATGCTGGCCCTGTGACTTCTTCCTGTGCTGGCCCTGTGATTTCTTCCTATGCTGGCCCTGTGATTTCTTCCTATGCTGGCCCTGTGATTTCTTCCTATGCTGGCCCTGTGATTTCTTCCTATGCTGGCCCTGTGATTTCTTCCTATGCTGGCCCTGTGACTTCTTCCTATGCTGGCCCTGTGACTACTTCCTATGCTGGCCCTGTGACTACTTCCTATGCTGGCCCTGTGACTACTTCCTGTGCTGGCCCTGTGACTTCTTCCTATGCTGGCCCTGTGACTTCTTCCTATGCTAGCCTTGTGACTTCTTCCTATGCTGGCCCTCTGACTTCTTTCTATGCTGGCCCTGTGACTTTTTCCTATGCTGGCCCTGTGACTTCTTCCTATGCTGGCCCTGTGACTTCTTCCTATGCTGGCCCTGTGACTTCTTCCTATGCTAGCCCTGTGACTTCTTCCTATGCTGGCCCTCTGACTTCTTTCTATGCTGGCCCTGTGACTTCTTCCTATGCTGGCCCTGTGACTTCTTCCTATGCTGGCCCTGTGACTTCTTCCTATGCTGGCCCTGTGACTACTTCCTATGCTGGCCCTGTGACTTCTTCCTATGCTGGCTTGTGACTTCTTCCTATGCTGGCCCTGTGACTTCTTCCTATGCTGGCGATGTGACTTCTTCCTATGTTGGCCCTGTGACGTCTTCCTATGCTGGCCCTGTAACTTCTTCCTATGCTGCCCTTTGACTTCTTCCTATGCTGGCCATGTGACTCCTTCCTATGCTGGCCCTGTGACTTCTTCCTATGCTGGCCCTGTGACTACTTCCTATGCTGTCCCTGTGACTGCTTCCTATGCTGTCCCTGTGACTTCTTCCTGTGCTGGCCCTGTGACTACTTCCTATGCTGGCCCTGTGACTTCTTCCTATGCTGGCCCTGTAACATCTTCCTATGCTGTCCCTGTGACCACTTCCTATGCTGTCCCTGTGACTGCTTCCTATGCTGTCCCTGTGACTTCTTCCTGTGCTGGCCCTGTGACTACTTCCTATGCTGGCCCTGTGACTACTTCCTATGCTGTCCCTGTGACTGCTTCCTATGCTGTCCCTGTGACTTCTTCCTGTGCTGGCCCTGTGACTACTTCCTATGCTGGCCCTGTAACTTCTTCCTATGCTGGCCCTGTGACTTCTTCCTATTCTGTCCCTGTGACTTTTTCCTATGCTGGCCCTGTGACTTCTTCCTATGCTGGCCCTGTGACTTCTTCCTATGCTGGCCCTGTGACTTCTTCCTATGCTGGCCCTGTGACTACTTCCTATGCTGGCCCTGTGACTTCTTCCTTTGCTGGCCCTGTGACTTCTTCCTATGTTGGCCCTGTGACTTCTTCCTATGCTGGCCCTCTGACTTCTTCCTATGCTTGCCCTGTGACTT
Source organism: Ascaphus truei (assembly GCF_040206685.1). Lineage (NCBI taxonomy): Eukaryota > Metazoa > Chordata > Amphibia > Anura > Ascaphidae > Ascaphus > Ascaphus truei. The sequence continues at coordinate 490,592,960 of NC_134484.1, forward strand.
CTTCCTATGCTGGCCCTGTGACTACTTCCTATGCTGGCCCTGTGACTTCTTCCTATGCTGGCCCTGTGACTTCTTCCTATGCTGGCCTTGTGACTTCTTCCTACAGTATGCTGGCCCTGTGACTTCTTCCTATGCTGGCCCTGTGACTTCTTCCTATGCTGGCCCTGTGACTTCTTCCTATGCTGGCCCTGTGACTTCTTCCCATGCTGGCCCTGTGACTTCTTCCTATGTTGGCCCTGTGACTTCTTCCTATGCTGGCCCTGTGACTTCTTCCTATGTTTGCCCTGTGACTTCTTCCCATGCTGGCCCTGTGACTTCTTCCTATGCTGTCCCTGTGACTTCTTCCTATGCTGGCCCTGTGACTTCTTCCTATGCTGGCCCTGTGACTTCTTCCTATGCTGACCCTGTGACTTCTTCCTATGCTGGCCCTGTGACTTCTTCCTATGCTGGCCCTGTGACTTCTTCTTATGCTGGCCCTGTGACTTCTTCCTATGTTGGTCCTGTGACTTCTTCCTATGCTGGCCCTGTGACTTCTTCCTATGCTGGCCCTGTGACTTCTTCCTATGCTGGCCCTGTGACTTCTTCCTATGCTGGCCCTGTGGAATAGGAAGGGCCATGGTCTGCAGTATTCAGAATTATAGCAAAAGCAAATAGGCAATGGGAGAATTATCATCTCTGTGTCTTCTCCTGTTCCTCAGTCCATCTGCAGCGGGTTTCACAGGGTGGAAGCTTACTGTCCGGTGGTTGATGATGAATCTCAGATGGAAAAGCTGCAGAGGCAACCTGGTACCGACCCTCAGTATGACAGACTGCCCTCGTTCCAAGATGTGGAGGACACACTCAATTTGAGAGACTTTGACAGATCCCCATATAACAGCAGAGCAACACAAAGCTTCCGTAATGCCCTGGAAGGTGAAAAACTGATTTTGAATCTTTTTATGTGTTAGGATTAAACGATGTTTATGTAAATTATGCAGATATTTTCTCTTGAACATTTTGGAATATGTGGAAACTAACCAATTTCAATTAATGCTAAAAATGTCTGGATGTGTCATGGATTTTTTCTTCTAATGTTTCTACAAGTTCGTACTGTATATTGATCAATCAGTTTATCCGTTGTAATCCTGTCCCTATATTACCTTCTTTTATAAACCTACTGACAGTAATAGGGAGAGCTGGGATCCAGTGACGGGGATGGGATCAGTAAGAGAGGGACATGATATAAACTGGCTCTTGATGTGCCTGTGTTCTCTCTTTGCTCAGGGTTCATTATGCCATCAGATGGGATGACATTAGACACAACCATGCATAATCAAGTCCACGTGTACATGGGAGGGACCATGGGCCAAGTCCCAATATCCAGCAATGACCCAATGTTTGTCCTGCACCATTGCTACATTGACAAGTAAGTTTCTGCACAAATCAACTCTGCTGTTTAAACCCTTTGTAGATACTTTCCCCGGCTGTAGCTGCACGTATAGAAATGTTCCTCAGCCAGATTTGCCTGTGGGAGGTACAATTTCTGCCATGAGGGCAGGAACAGGGTAAATATTAGAGAGGAGGAGAGATGAGGAGAAGAGAAAGGGGTTTAACAAAGTATTGGAGGAAAGTATGTTTCATAAAGAGAACTGCCAGAACAAGAGGTCACTGCGCTGAAGCGGGAGGGTGACAGAGTTAGGGGAAATGTGATGAGGTACAGAAAGGGCGGTGGATATGTGGAATAACCTTCTAACAGAGGAGGTTGAGGCAAATTCAGCCAGGGACTGATAAACGTATTGGGATAGATATAAAGATATTCTAAGTATGAAAGGAAGACAAAGGACGGAGGTCTGAGGTTTTATACCAGGCAGGAAAATGGGCAAATTAGGTGGGTCACATGGTTCTATTCTGCTGTCGAATTCTATGTTTGTGTAGCTGTATGAGTGAAGGTCAGGATTAGGAGCAAGTGAGGATGAAAGGCAGGAAGATTGTAGATTGCAAACAGAGGTTTAGATGAGAATAGAGACAGTTCGAGTGGACAGCCGGTTATTTGAAGTTTCAAGAGTTTACATTAGGTAAAAGAGTAGAGTAAGAGAGGGCATGTGTCTGGTTAAAGTATAGAGTGTTGGTTGGAGAGCAGGTTGGTAGAGACGGTAAGTGGAGAGAGAGTTGGTAGAAAACAGACTGGTAAAGAGCGGGTTATTGGAGGGTAAATTGGTGGAGAGCAGGGAGATGGAACGTGGGATAATGGTTGATAGGTTTGTGGAGAATAGGTTGATGGAGAGAGGGTTGGTGGAGAGTTGGTTAGTAGAGAATATTGTATTTATTTGGCACATATAGCAAGACAGATCTGTTATCTTTGCCTTTCTGTTACAGGATCTTTGAGTTATGGATAACCAAATATGATGGAAATCCTAATTCATATCCTGAAAACGATGAGCCGGGACAAGGCCCCGAAGAGTGCTGCACCCCGTACTTCCCATGTTATTGGAACAAAGATCTCCTACGAAAGTCAACAGATCTTGGATACAAATATTCAACATATCAGGGAAGTTAAAAGAGCGACAAGTTCAGCAGCCAGAGGAAGTACAGCAGGCAGAGGAAGTACAGCAGCCAGAGGAAGTACAGCAGCCAGAGAAAGTACAGCAGCCAGAGGAAGTACAGCAGCCAGAGGAAGTACAGCAGCCAGAGAAAGTACAGCAGCCAGAGGAAGTACAGCAGCCAGAGAAAGTACAGCAGCCAGAGGAAGTACAGCAGCCAGAGAAAGTACAGCAGCCAGAGGAAGTACAGCAGCCAGAGAAAGTACAGCAGCCAGAGGAAGTACAGCAGCCAGAGGAAGTACAGCAGCCAGAGGAAGTACAGCAGCCAGAGGAAGTACAGCAGCCAGAGGAAGTACAGCAGGGATAGTAGAGTTTAAAGCATAAAAATTGGTCTGCCATGGAGATTACAGCTATTGCCCCAACCTGTAGCGACGTTTCATTTACTTCTATCTCCTTTAACTTTTGGTTCTCACCTGCCTCCTGTTCCCACTTAATCCTGTGCTGGGAAGATAGCAGCGACACGCAGGCTCCGGTCTCGGCAGGCTATGCATTCTGGGTGCGACTTTGTTCTTCTCAGCGGTGACTGACAGTGCTGCTAAACATGCATTGTCCTAAAGAGGGGAGGCGTTAGCAGGACATTTACCCTACAAAAAGCTTTGATCCCGCTCTGCATTTAATAAAGCTGCAAATATTCCTTTTCATATCGGTTTTCTATAGAATTGTCTTTCTGGACGCTCAGAACAATAAATTATCTCACTCTGACTTATGTTATGTCTGCATTTGTGACTAAATATATATATATCTCCTGAATGTTTAATGGTACACAAACAAGGACATGAGATGTGTTTTCAGTAAAACGTTCTGGGACTTATTTACAAGCGCACATAGAATCACACGCGCTGCGTCCAGGCATACGATAGATAACTTTAGTGAGGGTCCCTCCTGCTGCTCCAAATCCTCCCGCGATCAACGGGGCAATACTTGGAAAATGAAAACAAGAAGTAGCACAATGAAGGGACGGGTAAGTATATACGTCATTTATATAGCGAACTAGCAAAATATATAAAACTCACATCAAGTATAAGGTACATCGGCACAGCCGCTTTAACATCATAACAAAACGCAGTGCCTGGCAGGTAATCTTCCAACCTCCTAACCAGGAAAGTCCCGCAGACGCCGGCTCCTAGCAGGGCAGCCGATCGGCAGCCGAATGAAGGCAACAGTGGTGACGTAGCAGTGGGAGGGTGAAACGGCCTCTACGCGTTTCGCATCATACGCTTTGTCAGAGGGAAGTTCATAAAACCCATCAGGCAGCCAGATAAAGGCAACCAAACTAATAACAATCAAGCAATGACATATAAATACATCAAACATATAATAAAGAAACACATAATTAAAAACAACTATTAATTATAAACAACAACCCTCAAAACAAAAAAATATAAAAAAAACATGCAAAGCATACAACAGTATGAAAAGTGAAAAACATAAAACCAAAATACTGAATAAAAATAGAGCACATATTATTTAAGAAAGAGACCTAGCTTGACCATTTCATTTAAACCCAAAGGCGCTTTACTCTGATAAGTAAAAATCCCAAATTATTCCCTTTGTTATAATTTAAGGTCACGATTACCACCTCTAGGGACTTCAGACACCAATTCCAGACCCCTAAAGCATAAACGATCAGGAATCCCATCATGTTTATAACAACGTGTTGTACTAGCCCGTGACGTTTTCAATATATTGTAACCCGCATGGGCAGTTAATAACATAAACGACATAGCTAGATCTGCAATTAATGACACTAGAAATGTTGTAATCTTTACCTGTGGTGGGTGCTGTCACTACCTTATCATGCGCCATATATTTACACATGGCGCAATCCCACATGTACAATTCCCCACTGGTCTTGAAAGAAATCCAATCAGCTGATTTTGGGTTCTAGACATTTTACGGGCACTAGGGGACTACATATTCTTAAGGGTATGGGTTTTCCTAAAGATCACTTGGGGTTTATCCAGCAGGTTCCCCCTAAGATCTGGGTCCATCTGGAGCAAACCCCAATTTTAATTGATGATCCCCTAAATATGAGAATCCTGTGCACAGGAATTGCTAATGAACACAGGTTATATAGTTGTATTGTAGATAAGGTGGAAAAAAGACATGCGTCCATCAAGTTCAACAAAAGACAGATAAAGTGCGCAAATTAATAATTCTATTGAGTAAACCCTTAACCACCGTGTGTTAAATAAAACAAAATACAACCTCTATTTCGATAGGTGATCTGCAGCTATATGATCAGGGGTAAACCCCTAGGCAACTGAAACACAAAAGACAAAAGCGCAAACGCACATAGTGAAGTTTGTAAAAATGGGTGGATATATTTTTAGGGTATAATATCTGCATACATCAAGTTAGTGGGTATAAAGCATTTCATGTACAATACATGAGTTTACCAACGCCGCACTGCCGCCTCCAGACTTAAGGAATTCTCTCTCACAGCATCCAGGACACGCTGTCTCGGTTATAGTAGGAAACCTCCTCTGTGGTGCTGTGTCTCGGTCAGTCTCCTTCCCCGATCGCTGCCGTTATAGCTGCTCTTTCTCGGGTCTTTTTCCAGCTACCACTGCGTCCCAGCTCACTTCGGCAGTAGGTCACGTGCCCCGCGGGGTTTTCGACCGGCCGCAAAGGGAGGTGATGCCGTAAAGCACGATCTTAGCTTTACTACAGTTTGCCGAATGCAGTTTTTTTGTGAGAAATCAGTCCAATGCAGGAAAAATCACACAGAGTGTGGGGATACAGTCCTAGGACTTATTAAAATCTTTATCCAACGCGTTTCGAAGCATAAGCTTCTTCTTCAGGGATAAATTGAACTGAATTAAGAGCATATTTATACCCATAGTCCGCTACTGATTGGTCACAATCAGAGGTGTCTACACCAATCTGATCCTCACTTTGCACCATCCCACAAGTGTGGGTATTTGAAGTAATGACTTCTTAAAATGCTCTGGAGGGTTGACCTGTTCAGTGCTGGTCTAGGTGTATAATAAAATCACATTACATTTATTCATTTATTAATACATATTAGCAACTTAAAAAACACTTAAATAAAATGCCAGTGATTAAGAGTATTTCAAAGGCTCTGAAATAAAACAAACAAGTGTTAATTACACGTATAAAAAATGATATTACTTATTATTTGCTATGAATGGGTATCACCGATGTTGTTCAAATTATATATATAAATAAAACCAAGCACTCAGTTACTCTGAGACATATATACCTGTACGGGGCTTGTTTGTACCTATTATTCAGTAAAGACACCAAAGGTCTATATTTTCGTTTAGACCTTTAGGACCTAAAGACTTCAATTGGTGGATCCAGTAAATTTCTTGGATTGATATATCTTTTATTCTGTCTCCACCACGTCTGTTTTGGGGGATGGTTTTAATCCCTTTGAAAGTCAGGGTTGTGGGGTCTTTATTATGATGGGTTGCGAAGTGACGGCTTACACTATGAGTCTGTAGTGCATGTTTGATATTTCTCACGTGCTCTTGTATACGTGTTTTCAGACATCGTTTTGTGCGGCCTACATATTGCAGGCCGCAGGGGCATTCTAGTAAGTACACTAAGAATCTTGTATTGCAATTGATAAATTCAGTAATGTTGTATACTTTATTATCTATATTTGATCTAAATGTTTTGCGTTCAGTATGTAAGAGTTTACATATACAGCATCTTCCACAGGGAAAGTTCCCTACTAAATTGTTACTCAACCAGGATTGGGCACCTCTATTTGTTACAGTTTTCCCAATATCACTCGGCACTAATGTGTCTTTTAAACTGCGAGCCTTCCTGTATATAAACTTGGGAGATGTGTTTATGTGTCCACTTAGGATGGGGTCTGTAGAGATAATACCCCAGTGTTTTTTTATGACTCCTTCTATTTCTCTATGCATAGAGTTATAGTTTGTAATGAATGGAACTTCTATTCGGTCCTCATCCGCAACTAAAGAGTTTTTCTTTTTTTGTATTAACAGTTTATTTCGATCTATTTTCTAACCTTATCTAATTCAAGTCTGAGTTGTTTATAATTATATCCTCTTTCTAAAAATCTTAAGAACAAAAGTTGGGCCTGTAATTCAAAATCTGCCTCATTGCTGCAGTTTCTCTTTATTCTCATGAACTGACCTCCAGGTATGTTGCTAATCCAAGTTTTTTTATGGTTGCTGGAGGCCAGTAAGAGATTATTCGTGTCTATCTTTTTAAAGAAGGTTTTGGTTGTTACCCCTTCTGCCACTGAGGCTGTTAAATCCAGATCTAGATAGCTGACATTCTCTGCGTGTGTTACATGGGTGAATACCAGGTTATGGTCATTGTGATTGATGTAGTTCATAAATCCATCTACTGATTCTTCGTCACCCTCCCACACACAGAGAATGTCATCTATATAGCGACGCCATATCACTATATTTTTCAGGAATAATTATTTATATATATAATTTGAACAACATCGGTGATACCCATTCATAGCAAATAATAAGTAATATCATTTTTTATACGTGTAATTAACACTTGTTTGTTTTATTTCAGAGCCTTTGAAATACTCTTAATCACTGGCATTTTATTTAAGTGTTTTTTAAGTTGCTAATATGTATTAATAAATGAATAAATGTAATGTGATTTTATTATACACCTAGACCAGCACTGAACAGGTCAACCCTCCAGAGCATTTTAAGAAGTCATTACTTCAAATACCCACACTTGTGGGATGGTGCAAAGTGAGGATCAGATTGGTGTAGACACCTCTGATTGTGACCAATCAGTAGCGGACTATAGGTATAAATATGCTCTTAATTCAGTTCAATTTATCCCTGAAGAAGAAGCTTATGCTTCGAAACGCGTTGGATAAAGATTTTAATAAGTCCTAGGACTGTATCCCCACACTCTGTGTGATTTTTCCTGCATTGGACTGATTTCTCACAAAAAAACTGCATTCGGCAAACTGTAGTAAAGCTAAGATCGTGCTTTACGGCATCACCTCCCTTTGCGGCCGGTCGAAAACCCCGCGGGACACGTGACCTACTGCCGAAGTGAGCTGGGACGCAGTGGTAGCTGGAAAAAGACCCGAGAAAGAGCAGCTATAACGGCAGCGATCGGGGAAGGAGACTGACCGAGACACAACACCACAGAGGAGGTTTCCTACTATAACCGAGACAGCGTGTCCTGGATGCTGTGAGAGAGAATTCCTTAAGTCTGGAGGCGGCAGTGCAGCGTTGGTAAACTCATGTATTGTACATGAAATGCTTTATACCCACTAACTTGATGTATGCAGATATTATACCCTAAAATTATATCCACCCATTTTTACAAACTTCACTATGTGCGTTTGCGCTTTTGTCTTTTGTCCATCAAGTTCAACCTATATTATATTTAGACGATAGATACTGTATCCTATATACGTACTTACAGTATATTAATCCAGGGAAGGCAAACAAAAAAATCCAATGAAATATCATCCAATGATATCTCATAAGGGGAAAAATACATTCCTTCCTGACTCCAATAATTGGAAATCAGATTACTCCCTGGATCAACATCCTTCCCATGTTTACTTATTTGGTATATCCATGTTAGCACACAATACCCCCCATCCCACAACAATCAGACACACACACACACACACACACACACACACACACACACACACACACACACACACACACACACACACACACACAATACCCCTACTTCCTCACAATACATACATACACACACAATTCCCCCGTCCCCCACAATACACACACACAATAACCCCCTGCCCCACAATACACACACAAACACACACAATACCCCCCATCCCACAACAAACACACACACACAGACACAATACCCCTACTTCCTCACAATACATACATACACACACAATGCCCCCTCCCCCACAATATACACACACAATAACCCCCTGCCCCACAATACACACACAAACACACACACACATGCACATCCAATACCCTCTTTGCCCACAATACACACATACACACTATACCCCCGTCCCCACAATAGCACCACTGTAACAGGGACTTATCCCTGAGTAACGATGTTTCCCCCACCCCGTGGATGATTTGGCCATTACTGATCGTGTGGTGCATGAGTCCTGCTGGTAACAGGTGGGCTGAGTTGTCTGCCAATGGTTGTGGGGACACAGGACTAGGCTTCTGGGGTTCATACCCCACATATCTCCTTAGCAGTGCAGCGCCTCCATCTGCCGTAGGCTCCAGGGAAGTGAAGATGATCTCCCACGGTAGAACCGGTTTCCTCTCCCCCCAGTAAGATCACACGCCAGGCAGGAGGTATAATAACAGGCACGGTTTATTGTCTTCCTCTGTGCAGCACAGTACATGGCAGGTCCTGCCCGCAACAGTCACTCTTAGCTACCACCTGTGATGGTGAAGGGGTACCAAGGCCATTAATAAAGGTATTTGGTCTGGCTGGGTGCCCCCAAGTCATATTGGGGAATTGCAAGTGTCAGCTCTTCAACCCAATCATGGCATGTAACTGCATGTATAACAAACATGTATGTGTATTCTTGCTGGTCCAGGAGTGCCAACCAGTGGAGATATGCAGGGCGTGAGTTTCAGGGGTGATTTTATGGTAAAATGTTGTCAGGGTGTGTTTGGGTAGAAGGGGGCCAGGTTGCGGGTTACCCAGAAACATGTACAGTGGCGGCCGATCTGAGTCTAAATCGGCTAGATCTACGGCTCTCAGAATATCCCGGTTAGATGCGATTTTTTGTCGTTTTCGCCCGGAGTGAACTGCGTTATTTTCACGCTCGTGATATTAGCATTTTATTCTCGCTGTCTGCAATACTGCAATGCTATGTAAAAACTCAGGGGGGCGTTTGCGAGCTGTTGTCTTGGAAGTCTAATACCTTCGCAGTTCAACCTACGTCAGTACACAGTCTGTGTGTGCGCGCGCAGTAATTGTAAATTTGCATATTTAAAGTATACATGCATTTGCAGTGCTGTGCTGCTGTACAGTATGTCTCATTGGAAAATTGTTGAAACGCATAGGCGTGTACAGTACTGTAACAGTGTCACATTTCTGCATATACAGCACTCTCCCCTCGCTCAGGATAACTAACTGCACTGCAGGATATTTCAACTTCTTATCTTCTGTGCAATGCAGTACATCTCTCCCACACCATTCCTTTGAACGTGTGTCTGGTTTCAATCACATTCCTGCTTGACAGCAGGAATTTACTGTGCATGCACCTGTAACTTCGCCCACCACTGCTTGCTTGCCTGAGTGAGTGACCAAAAAAAAATTAAATTTTTTTTTTATTGTAATTTTTTTTTCTCCACAAGCCTGCAAAAACCATCTTACTGTATTACGATATTCAATCTGTGCTGTAGCTTTTGACTGCGACCCTGTGCATTTGACTGCACATGGTTGATTGTGTGCTTTTTATGTACTGTATTTGGGGGTGTATTATTATGATGAACTGCCTTTTGAAATTAAAGTATGTCTTTAGATTTGAACTTCATGCAGCTGTACCCTGTAGCCCCCTCCCCCACGAACGCTAGCTCAAGGATTTGAAATTCCACGGAGTCATTAATTTTCTGAATCTTGCCATTGTTCTCTTAATCTGTCCATAGCCGAGCTACAAAGCCTCACTGCGCCTGCCTGTAATCCTTTTTGAGATGGGAGCTGCTTACTGCGCATGAGTCACTCAACCCCCCCTCTCCACAGAGTCATTAATTTACTGAATCTTGCCATTGTGTTATTAATCCGTCCATAGCCGAGCTACAAAGCCTCAGTGTGCCTGCGTGTAATCCTTTTTGAGAGGGGAGCTGCTTACTGTGCATGAGTCACCCAACCCCCCCTCTCCACAGAGTCGTTAATTTACTGAATCTTGCCATTGTGTTTTGAATCCGTCCATAGCCGAGCTACAAAGCCTCACTGCACCTGCGTGTAATTCTCTTTGAGATGGGAATTTTGAGGCTTTGTTTACGGCAACGCTTTGGAAAATCTCATCTCGAATTTGATTTGCACAGAGCATCACCTCTCTATGCGCCTGTGTGTAATACTCTTTCGGATGGGAGCTAGTTTATTCCTGCTCATGCACCTGTAACTTCACCCACCACTGCTTGCTTGAGTGCCCCCCCCAAAAAAAATTAATTATGATTTTTTAACTGTTATTTTATCCACAAGCCTGCAAAAACAATCTTGATATTACGATATTAAATCTGTGCGTTTGCCTGCACATGGTTGATGTGTGTGCTTTTTATGTACTGTATTTGGGGGGTGTAGGGATCAAATTACAGTATTATGATGAACTGCCTTTTGAAATTACTGTACTCTACAGTACCGTATGTTATTTCTTTGAACTGCTGCACAACTAATCCTTCATCCCTCCCCCACGCACACACAAACTCTTATCGACAGACACCTCCACAGAGTCATTAATTTTCTGAAGTTAGTCATTGTGTTTTTAATCCATCCCTAGCTGAGCGTCAATCGCCTCACTGCGCCTGCGTGTACTCTAATCCTTTTAGAGATGGGAGCTTGCTGCTTACTGCGCATGAGTCACTCAACCCCCTCTCTCAACAGAGTCGTTAATTTTCTGAATATTGCCGTTTTGTTCTTAATCCATCCATAGCCGAGCTACAAAGCCTCAGTGCGCCTGCGTATAATCACCCCACCCCCCCAACACTTTGAGGCTTTGTTTATGGTAACGCTTTGGAAAATCCCTTCTCTATTTTGAAATGTAAATCCGATTTACACAGCATTGTGAGAATTGAGAGTTAAAAAAACCATTAACTGATTCATGTTGTTTTGTCATTCATTCTTATTCATTGGTGTACTGTAGGGGTGGGGGGGAGGGGTTGTGGTTGTTGTCAATGATTATGATTAGCAGGAATGTGAATAAATATTTATTTTATTTTATCAGGAACCAAAAAACACAAATATAAAAATAATCATGAATAATACATAATGCAGTTTTTATTAAGTTCTTTTGGCAGATTGAAATTGGATAAACATTTAGAAAACATTTGTAAAACATGGGGAAACATGAATAATGCACATTTATAAGAATATTATTTAATAATATATACTGTAACGTATAATATATATATATATATATATATATTAATATTATTTTATCCGTCTTTATCTTGTTCCTCATTCTTTGTACAGTACAGTAGTTCATTGAGAGAGGAGAGGTTTTGTGTAAATCATTACTGCTGTTTATATACTGTACATTTTACCGTAAAAACAGATTAGACTGGACACAACACCCCACCTTCCCCCAGGCCACCCTTTTTCCTGAAACGACAAGAAAACAAAAAATTAGTGCAGTTATGTGCGTACTGTATTATGACATTGTGATGTGTAGTACTACTGTACATGGCTGGTGCTGCTTTCTCTGGAAAGAAAAAAATTGAGCAGTTAGTAGGCAGTTACTGTAGTGCTGTCAAACTAGTCTATACTGGAACTACTGTATACTCTGACTACTGTAAAATACTATTTACTGTAACCTGGTGCTGCTCTCTCTGTAAAGAAAGAACTGTAACTACTGTATACTCTGACTATTGGGAAAGAAAAAATATGTGCCATACTTACCTGTATTATACTGTACTTACAATACTACAGCACAGTACTACATTCCTGATGCTTGCCCATTACGCGCGATCACAATGAGCAACACATTGGCATTATGGTCTATATATTTATTGCAGCATTCCACGGTGAGTACATCGTTCCAAAAACTCATTATGCCTTTCAAAAACTTGTCCTTTTTGGAGTGTTTCGCCACTTTCCGGATATGGTCCTTCAGCTGATGCCAGACCATTTCGATCGGATTGAAGTCTGGCGATCTGTCATTGGAAAAAAAGGACAATTAGTTTAAGAGATACAGTACAGTACACAGTAAAAACAGTGGGGGAAAAATGAGACACGGTTACCGCACTTACTCCGCTGGCGTCTTCACCCAGTTGATACCACGCTCAAGGATATGCGCTGTTGACGCGGTGTGCTTCGGATCGTTGTCCTGGTAGAAGCTGTGACCATTCGGGAACTCGCGTGTGATGTATTGCACTATCTCAGGGACAATGTTGTCTTGGAAGAAAGCTTTATTCATGATTCCTATAGCAAGAAAAGAAAAGTGCTCAAAAAACTGCACAATAGTACAGTGCATACAGTAAGGCTACACTAGTAAATTATAGTGCATAAGGCTACATTATATTTGATATATTTTACCTTCAAAGATGACAATGCATCCTGGTCCACGCCTAGAGATGGCACCCCACACATACAGCTTCACGTGGTGTTTTGGCCGCGGCTTCAAAGATATGCCTGTTTTGTAGAATGCAAAGCTTGCAAATCTCTCCAACGACACAGTAGACTCATCAGTGAAGATGCAATACTGGAAAGTTTCCCCACTGTCGATCCATGCCTGGGCCTGGACCACTCTTTTGATTTTGTTTGCGTCCCTTATCATGGGGTACGCTCTGTAATGACAAGGAATAATTAATTTTAGCGGTACAGAACAGTTTCCTAAACAACACTTTTACCTCCACTGTCCAGTACTAACCTCACACGTCCATATTTCCATCCAATGCTGTGTCTCATCTTCTTTATGCTGGTCTCGGATACAGTGAGATTGTGATTTTCCTGCAGAGTGTATTTGACCCTTAATGCACTCTTCTCATCATTCTCCTCACTTATTTTGTCCACCAGAAGAGTTGTCTCCCTACAATGTAAAGAAAAACATTCCGGTATGTAAAAATATTAGAGACAGTAGATCAACAGGATACAATATATTGTTCTATTAATATGCAGCTATATAAAACTGTTGAAATAATATAAATATAGAAAATATATATACAGGTAAACCCCGTTATAACGCGCCTCGTTATACCGCGATTCGGTTATAACGCAGTTTTCCCGTGGCTCCCGTTTAAAAAAAAAAAAATGTAATTAAATTTTTTTTTGTACACTGCACACACTCACTGCACACACTGCACACACACTGCTCACTGCACACACACTGCTCATTGCTCACACTGAAACACTGCACACACTGACACTGCACACACTGACACACACTGCACACTGCACACACACTACACTTTGCTCACACTGACACACACTGCACACACACTGCTCATTGCTCACACTGACAAACACTGCACACTGCACACACACTGCTCATTGCTCACACTGACACACACTGCACAATGCACACATACTGCTCATTGCTCACACTGACACACACTGCACACTCACTGCTCATTGCTTACACTGACACACACTGCACACACTCACTGCACACACTGCACACACACTGCTCACTGCACACACACTGCTCACACTGACACACTGCACACGCTGACACTGCACACACTGACACACACTGCACACTGCACACACACTGCTCATTGCTCACACTGACACACACTGCACACTGCACACACACTGCTCATTGCTCACACTGACACACACTGCACACACACTGCTCATTGCTCACACTGACATACACTGCTCATTGCTCACACTGACACACACTGCACACTGCACACTGCACACTGCACACACACTGCTCATTGCTTACACTGACACACACTGCACACTCACTGCTCATTGCTCACACTGACACACACTGCACACTGCACACTGCACACACACTGCTCATTGCACACACTGACACACACTGCACACTGCACACACACTGCTGATTGCTCACACTGACACACACTGCACACTGCACACACACTGCTCATTGCTCACACTGACACACACTGCACACACACTGCTCATTGCTCACACTGACACACACTGCACACTCACTGCTCATTGCTCACACTGACACACACTGCACACTGCACACTGCACACACTCACTGCACACACTGCACACACACTGCTCACACTGACACACTGCACACACTGACACTGCACACACTGACACACACTCCACACACACTGCTCATTGCTCACACTGACACACACTGCACACTGCACACACACTGCTCATTGCTCACACTGACACACACTGCACACACACTGCTCATTGCTCACACTGACATACACTGCTCATTGCTCACACTGACACACACTGCACACTGCACACTGCACACACACTGCTCATTGCTTACACTGACACACACTGCACACTCACTGCTCATTGCTCACACTGACACACACTGCACACTGCACACTGCACACTGCACACACACTGCTCATTGCTCACACTGACACAGACTGCACACTGCACACACACTGCTCATTGCTCACACTGCACACACTGCACACACTGCACACACACTGCTCACACTGACACACACTGCTCATTGCACACACTGAAACACTGCTCATTGCTCACACTGCACACACTGCACACTGCACACACACTGCTCACTGACACACACTGCTCATTGCACACACTGACACACTGCTCATTGCTCACACCGCACACACACACACACACACACACACACACACACACACACACACACACACACACACACACACACACACACACACACACACACACACATAAATCAGCCTTACCTTGGGGATGATTGGTGAGGCATGTGGCTGCAGGGGGGGGGGCGCTGCGTGCCGCTGGGGGTGGTGCTGCGGTGGAGGGGGGTGATGGCTGCGGGGGCCCCCGATGATGCGGGGGCTGGTGGGATGGCCCGGTGCAGCGCGGGGGGGCAGGTAGGTGGGGGTAGGTTGGCGGTACGGCCCGGGGCGGGGGGTGGGACGTCATTGGGGGTGGGGGGGTGGCAGGGCCCTGCGCTGCGGTGGAGTGGCAGGACGACCCTGCGCTACGGCGGGGCGAGGGGGCCCGGTCCTGCGAGGGGGAGGGTGGTGACGGTGCTGGGGGGATTGGTGCTGCGGGGGTCCAGGAGGCTGATCACCTGTTCCCCGGGCCTCCCTCTCACGCTTGAGCTGATGACTTCCGGCAGTTTTTTTTTCTTCTGTTCCCCGGGCCTCCCTCTCGCGGGAAGGGGCTGGGAGGGAGAGGGAGGGGGCTGGGAGGGAGAGGGAGGAGGCATGTGGCCCGCATGTAGGGCTTCCGGACACCTCTTCCTTCCTTCCCTCCTCACCCCCTCCCGAACAGGCGCGCGGTGGCCATTTTTTTTTAAAATTAGCGCGACTTCGTTATTAACGCGGTGGTCTCGGGGTGGACCCCGAGGACCGCATTATAACGGGGTTTACCTGTACTGTTGTAATATAAATATACAAAATATATATACTGTTGTAATATAAATATGAATATAAATATAAATATACAAAATATATAAAGGCCAGGGTGTGCAGCGCACAGCAAAGATGAAAGAGCAGGTCTTGCAATAAAAATCCTTTAATATTCAAACATCTGGTTGTGGGACAGCAGCAAACTTCAACGCGTTTCGTTCAAAGAACTTTTTCAAGAAGTGCTGTATACAGTAAAATAGTCAGTTTAAATGCAGCTGTTCGCCCCGTTTTCGCGCCAAAAATGACGTCATAATGCGTCATCCGACCAATAGGAATCCATCAGGCCGCGCATGCGCCGCGCGCCAGAGTGTCCCTGGATCCCCTACGAGCCTCAGCCGAGCTCAATCAGGATCGGCACGCCTCTCAGGGCGGCCTCTGCTGAGAGCACGCCTCTGACAGCCGCATAGGATCCTCCCTCACTCCCCGCTTTCGGCGCATGCGCAGATGAAGCCTCTGAATCCCCTAGCTTTGAAACTTGGATGACGGTCCACAGCTAGCCAGGGGAAAATATATGAAAATAATTCAAGCTATGTGGAGGGCATCTATACCATTAGGCCACTAAAATACTGGGCGGGCAGCTTGCAACACCAACATACATAAACACAATAGTGTAACTATACATAAATTGAAGATAATATACAAAGAGTTTATAAATGATGAAATAATGTTTTCAGCCTTGTAAATATATATGTGTAAATTTTTCCCTTAGTTGATTTTTTTAATGTATTAGTTGGTAAACATTATTTCATCATTTATAAACTCTTTGTATATTATCTTCAATTTATGTATAGTTACACTATTGTGTTTATGTGTGTTGGTGTTGCAAGCTGCCCGCCCAGTATTTTAGTGGCCTAATGGTATAGATGCCCTCCACATAGCTTGAATTATTTTCATATATTTTCCCCTGGCTAGCTGTGGACCGTCATCCAGGTTTCAAAGCTAGGGGATTCAGAGGCTTCATCTGCGCATGCGCCGAAAGTGGGGAGTGAGGGAGGATCCTATGCGGCTGTCAGAGGCGTGCTCTCAGCAGAGGCCGCCCTGAGAGGCGTGCCGATCCTGATTGAGCTCGGCTGAGGCTCGTAGGGGATCCAGGGACACTCTGGCGCGCGGCGCATGCGCGGCCTGATGGATTCCTATTGGTCGGATGACGCATTATGACGTCATTTTTGGCGCGAAAACGGGGCGAACAGCTGCATTTAAACTGACTATTTTACTGTATACAGCACTTCTTGAAAAAGTTCTTTGAACGAAACGCGTTGAAGTTTGCTGCTGTCCCACAACCAGATGTTTGAATATTAAAGGATTTTTATTGCAAGACCTGCTCTTTCATCTTTGCTGTGCGCTGCACACCCTGGCCTTTGGAACGTTTTACCATACAGCTGCACGCTTTGGAAGGGAGACCCTGGGAAGGACAATACGTGAGTACATTACCTGGGGCTAACCCAATGAGGAAGGGGGGGTGTCTTTGGACAACCAACCCCAACCTTCCGGGTATCCTATGCCCACCTAAGGTTTAGTACTGTTTATATTATTATACCCAGTTTATGCTCCCTTCCATTATACACAGTCTTAGCACTTTTAGAGCACCATTCACAAACAAACTACGTATACAAAATATATATACTGTTGTAATATAAATATAAATATACAAAATATATATGCTGTTGTAATATAAATATAAATATACAAAATATATATACTGTTGTAATATAAATATAAATATACAAAATATATATACTGTTGTAATATAAATATAAATATACAAAATATATATACTGTTGTAATATAAATATAAATATACAAAATATATATACTATTGTAATATAAATATACAAAATATATATATTGTTGTAATATAAATATGATTATACAAAATATATATATTGTTGTAATATAGTTACATAGTTACATAGTAGATGAGGTTGAAAAAAGACGTACGTCCATCAAGTTCAACCTATGCTAAATTCAGACAACAGATACTTTATTCTATATCTATACTTACTTATTGATCCAGAGGAAGGCAAACAAAAAACCCCATTAAGGGGAAAAATTAATTCCTTCCTGACTCCAAGAATTGGCAATCGGATTAATCCCTGGATCAACATCCTTCCCATGTATACTTATTTGGTATATCCCTGTATTCCTTTCCCATCTAAAAAGATGTCCAACCTTTTTTTGAACAAATCTATTGTATCTGCCATCACAGTCTCCATGGGTAATGAATTCCACATTTTAACTGCCCTTACTGTAAAGAACCCTTTCCTTTGTTGCTGGTGAAATTTCCTTTCCTCCAACCTTAAGGGATGGCCCCGAGTCCTTTGTACTGCCCGTGGGATGAATAGTTCTTTTGAAAGCTCCTTGTATTGTCCCTGAATATATTTGTATATAGTTATCATATCCCCTCTTTGACGCCTCTTTTCTAATGTAAATAAATCCAATATAGCTAGCCTCTCCTCATAAGTTAGAATGTCCATCCCCTTTATTAATTTGGTGGCTCTTCTCTGCACTCTCTCTAGTTCCATAATGTCTTTTCTTAGGATTGGTGCCCAAAATTGTACTCCATATTCAAGGTGTGGTCTTACTAATGCTTTGTCAAGGGGCATAATTATGTCTACTTCCCTTCCATCCATTGCCCGTTTGATGCAAGATAAGATCTTGTTTGCCTTTGCAGCTACTGCATGACATTGGGCACTATTGCTAAGCCTGCTGTCTACAAGCACTCCTAAATACTTCTCCATCAAGGATTCCCCCAATAAATCTCCATTTAATTTGTAAGTCGCCTTTTAATTCTTGCATCCCAAATGCATAACCTTACATTTATCTGTATTAAACCTCATTTGCCCTTTACCTGCCCATGTTTCCAGTCTCTCCAATTCCTTCTGAAGAGAAATTTCATCCTGCTCTTATTCTATTACCTTACACAATTTAGTATCATCAGCAAAGATGGAGACTTTGCTCTCGATCCCAACCTCAAGGTCATTAATAAACAAGTTAAAAAGCAGGGGTCCCAGTACCGATCCTTGAGGTACTCCACTCACGACTTTAGCCCAACATGAAAAAGTTCCATTTATGACAACCCTCTGTTGTCTGTCCTTTAACCAGTTTTCAATCCAGGTGCATATATTATTACTGAGTCCAATTTTCTTTATTTTGTACACCAACCTCTTGTGTGAAACCGTATCAAAAGCCTTTGCAAAATCTAAGTAGACCACATCAACTGCATTACCCTGGTCTAAATTCCTACTTACCTCCTCAAAGAAACAAATAAGGTTAGTTTGGCAAGATCTATCCTTCATAAATCCATGCTGACTATTACTAATAATTTTGTTTGCCATTAGGTATTCCTGAATATTATCCCGTATTAAACCTTTAAGTAGTTTCCCTACTATTGAAGTCAGGCTTACAGGTCTGTAATTCCCTGGGTGTGATCTAGCTCCCTTTTTAAATATAGGCACCACATCTGCTTTACGCCAATCTTGTGGTACTGAGACTGTGGAAATGGAGTCCTTGAATATTAAATATAATGGTTTTGCTATTACTGAGCTTAACTCCTTGAGAACTCTTGGATGTATGCCATCGGGGCCAGGTGCCTTATTTACTTTAATATTTTCAAGTCGCTTATGAACTTCTTCCTCAGTTAACCAATTGGTCATTAATATGGAGGTTGTGGCTTCCTCCTGTGGCACTACTATTGAACCTGATTCTTCCCTGGTAAACACAGAGGCAAAGAATTTGTTTAATACCTCTGCTTTTTCCTTATCTCCAATAATCTGCCTACACATCTCACACTGAAAGGGTCCTATATTTTCTTTTCTCATTTTTTTGTTATTAAGGTACTTAAAGAACTTTTTAGGGTTGACCTTACTTTCTATTGCAATCCTTTTTTCATTATCCATAATATGAATATACAAAATATATATACTG
The DNA here is from genome assembly GCF_040206685.1 of Ascaphus truei. NCBI lineage: Eukaryota > Metazoa > Chordata > Amphibia > Anura > Ascaphidae > Ascaphus > Ascaphus truei. Next base: position 490,612,674 of record NC_134484.1, read on the forward strand.
TTGTAATATAAATATAAATATACAAAATATATATACTGTTGTAATATAAATATACAAAATATATATACTGTTGTAATATAAATTCTAATATACAAAATATATATACTGTTGTAATATAAAAATAAATATACAAAATATATATACTGCAGTGAAAAGAGAAACTAAACTACAACCAAGCGCTCAACCTATTGTGAATTGTGTGTATAGTGAATTAGTATATACAACAAGTGAAATATAAATAATAATAAAATATAAAATAATGTGACAATAATAAGTGTGTTAAACGTATTGAGGATAACCACTATATGATATATACCCCTGTTAAGCTGATGCTCGCCACAAACCGGGACCGGACCGCGGGGCTGAGGTGGGGTTATATAATCACCGACCTGAGTCCACGCAGACTGATCCGGAGTGCGAAGTTCGTAGTCGTACATCGCAGGGTCAGGATTGGAGTAGGCAGCATCGTCGTTAATGAAGCAGGAGTTCGGCAACAGGAAGTCAGGAGTGCCCCGCTTCAGCTTAGGAGCGTGAGCGCGGGGGTGGCTTCTGCGCGAGGAGCGACCTCGGCCCATGACGCCGATCTCAGCAGGAGGAGACAGCAGGCTGGCCGAAGTTCACCGCACGGCAGCGTCGGGAAGAACCAACGCTTCAGCGCAGAAGTCCAAGGCAGGCCACTGCAAGAGGATCGCAGCAGGCCGCAGGAAAGGAAGGGTAGCCACTGCTAGGAGGGAATGCAGCAGTTACCAGTGCTGGCATCAACGCTTCAGCACAGGCGTCCAGGATAGGCCACTGCAGGAGAATAGCAGCAGGCCGCAGGACAGGAAGGGTAGCCACTGCTAGGAGGGAATGCAGCAGTTACCAGTGCTGGCATCAATGCTTCAGCACAGGCGTCCAGGATAGGCCACTACAGGAGAATAGCGGCAGGCCACAGGACAGGAAGGGTAGCCACTGCTAGGAGGGAATGCAGCAGTTACCAGTGCTGGCATCAACGCTTCAGCACAGACGTCCGGGGTAGGCCACTGCAAGGAGATAGCAGCAGGCCAGTGCTGGCAACAACGCTTCAGCACAGACGTCCAGGACCAGGCCTCTGGATACTCAGGAACTTGAAGGTAAGAACGCTAGGAGAGAGGCCTGGGGTGGTTTGTGGCAGAGACAGTAACATAGAGGTAGGAATAGTTATGCTCGGCGCTGGTTCAGAGCCAACGCCTAGAATATAAAGGGCGGAGATCCAATCACAGGAGGAGGGTGTGTGAGAATTCCTCCAATGAAGTAGCACAGGGCAGAAGCTGCAATGAGAGGCAGCACCTGTGCCATAGATTGCCAGAGGAAGCCTGCAACTGCACAGGTCTGCAAGGCAATAGTCAAAGCCAGTAGTGGATTCCTTACAACCCCACACCATCAGATAAGGGGAGGGTATGGGAATGGGCTGCCCAGGACTATAAACAAGCTATTCCATATAGCTGTAAACCGAAATGTTAGTACAGAGAGCAAAGTCCTTGGCGCACTATCAAGTGCATAACCTGATAAATTAGTCCTGTTTGTTGAAGAACTGGTTGGAAAATGTCCACAGTCTGACTTCCTGGTTTTCTTCTGAAGTTTGTTGATCTGCAATCAAAGAGAACAGGAAACCATTGCGCAGTATCTCATGTGTATTGAAGCCTCATTCACACAGCTGCTAGATACTTACATCTAGATGGGTGAATGCAGGCCTTGAAAGGTATCTTTAAACCGGAGATTGATATCTGTCACCGGGTTCCCCACTGGTGTTGCTCCCGCTCCATAGATGGCCGGTCCACCCAATGGTACACAAAAGATAAAAGGCCCAATAGTGTGGTACAGTACAATTTAATAAAACAATAAAAAGACCAACATATAATGCACTCACATGCTAGATGATCTAACTGCACGATTTACAATGTGCCGTCCGCAAGCATGAGGGGCTGAACCGTGATGTGCGTGGAGGCTGGATCCTGCGTGTATCTCCTCCTCGCGGCCGCAAATCGGAGCGCCAGGTCCACCTCAGATGTCGTCACCTCAAACAGCAACCTCCTCAGCTGGTACTAGCACGTAGCAATGCGTGCAGCTATGCTCCACCCTACGCACGTTTCGTGATGGACACGCTTGGACAGCTTGGGGATGGACAGCTTGGGGAGAGTTGTAGTTTAAGATTATCTGCCCTTTTAAACACTATTTGGGGAATTTTTGGTAAAATGGTGTTTAATGTTTGGTCTCCCTGTAAGATGCCCCAATGTTTTTTAATTATTTGTGTAATTTTCGGGGCCATGGCATTATATTTGGTAATGAATGGAATAAATTCCCCTTCTTTAGATTTCTTTTTATTTGGATTCATTACTATTAGATCTTCCCTTGGGATATTTTTTACTGATTCTAGTGCCCTTATTACCTTAGTGTGATTGTATTCCCTATCCATAAATTTATTCGTTAGTTCTTCTGCCTGTATATCGAATATCTCAGTTCTGGAACAATTTCTTTTTGTTCTGAGAAATTGCCCCTTGGGTATATTGTTTATCCATCTTTGATTATGATGACTTGATGCCAACAGGTAAGTGTTGGCATCCACCTTTTTATAAAAGGTTTTTGTCTCGATGGACCCTTCTTCTATATATAAAGTTAGATCTAAGAAATCTATGGTTTGGGGACTATTGCTAAAGGTAAATTTTAAATTTAATTTGTTTTGATTAAGGTACTCTTGGAATTTAAGTAAATCCTCGTCACTTCCCCCCCAGATACACAGCACATCATCAATGTAGCGTTATATGACAGGAGTTTGTAATGAAAACATCATTACACCAGTCAATCAGCCCAACACCCCTCTGGGAATAAATATCCTATCAGGGCAAGTCTAGGGCTATTTAGTTGTGCTTAAGTAGCACCTTATAACACCAATCAGCCCAATATCCCTCTGGGAATAATTATCCTATCAGGGCGAGTTTAGGGCCAATTAGCTGTGCTTAAATAGCACCATACAACATCCATGCTCCATTACCCCTGAGGAAGTGACGTCAGAGGTCACGAAACGCGCGTAGGGTGGAGCATAGCTGCACGCATTGCTACGTGCTAGTACCAGCTGAGGAGGTTGCTGTTTGAGGTGACGACATCTGAGGTGGACCTGGCGCTCCGATTTGCGGCCGCGAGGAGGAGATACACGCAGGATCCAGCCTCCACGCACATCACGGTTCAGCCCCTCATGCTTGCGGACGGCACATTGTAAATCGTGCAGTTAGATCATCTAGCATGTGAGTGCATTAAATGTTGGTCTTTTTATTGTTTTATTAAATTGTACTGTACCACACTATTGGGCCTTTTATCTCTTGTGTACCATTGGGCGGACCGGCCATCTATGGAGCGGGAGCAACACCAGTGGGGAACCCGGTGACAGATATCAATCTCCGGTTTAAAGATACCTTTCAAGGCCTGCATTCACCCATCTAGATGTAAGTATCTAGCAGCTGTGTGAATGAGGCTTCAATACACATGAGATACTGCGCAATGGTTTCCTGTTCTCTTTGATTGCAGATCAACAAACTTCAGAAGAAAACCAGGAAGTCAGACTGTGGACATTTTCCAACCAGTTCTTCAACAAACAGGACTAATTTATCAGGTTATGCACTTGATAGTGCGCCAAGGACTTTGCTCTCTGTACTAAAATATATATACTGTTGTAATATAAATCTACAGAAATAACAAAAATATTAGATACAGTACTGTAGATGTACAGTACATTTTTGGATCTAAATTTTTTTAAAGTGTTATAAATATACTTACGCGTTAGTTACCCTTGGTGCCCTTTTGCGTTCTCTGTTTTTTCCGTGCGCATGATAGCTCACAGTGGTTGCTGGCACAATGAGGCCAGAAGTAACTAACCAGCGTTGGATAGCAGCAATTCAGTGTCCGCTCGTGTACATCTCCTTAATTCGCATGCTGAGATCCTTGGAAATCTTTTTATCAACCATTGCTGCGAGTAGAAAGAAATACAGTACAAACACAAGAATGTATATTCGATGTTTAGTCGATGTGCATTCAATGTGCAGTGAATCCACAAAATGGATGGTGTATTTATACGGTAATGACTCACATTAGAGTACGCCCACTTTCAACACCTGTACCTCTCCGCCATGCATAAAAGGTTACACACTTTGCATAGCCCACCACTCGATGATCTTTATCTGAACTTGCCCTTGTCCAGATACTGCATTGTGCCACCTGCTTCCATGGAGCAACCCAGATTCGACGGACGCAGGAACCCACTCGCCTCTGCCGTGCCTGTCCTGCAGAAAAAGCAAAAGGCGGTTGACGTTTCCACGCCAAGGCAAAAGCAACAGGCTAAGGCCAATAAAGAAAACCTTCTGCTGACCCCAAAGGCTAAGGGTTTTCATAGACATCAGCTTTATTATGTCAAGAAGATATACGGTGATGTACTCTCGACGCAAAATGATTGGCAGCCAACCCATCGAATCCGCAGACCACTTCCTCACATACGCTTCGACGACTCTGCCGCCGCTGTCCCGGAAATCTTCAGCCCGTCTTCTCCACCCCTCGTCCTCGATGCTGCCGCCGCCCTCCCGGAATCCCACAGGCCATCTTCTCCGGTTCTATCTGACGACGCTGCCGCCTCTGAAATCCACGAGTCACTTTCTCCTTTGCTCTTAGACGACTCTGCTTCTCGCCCGGAAATCCAAAGGTCACTTTCTCCATCCCCCTTCGACGACGCTGCCGCTTCTCCTCTACTGGATTTCCACAGGTCACCTCCTCCACCCTTCTTCGACGTCGCTGCCGCTTCTCTCCATGGAACCCCTATCTCATCCTCTGTTGCACCCATCCACCCAGATGTCCACACGCCATGCACAAGAAGCAGCTCGTTAGACCGGATGCTGAATGGGATAAGTGTGGATCTCCCCGGGAACTCTATTGTGCTAGCAAAGATAGATTTGCTTCTGGAGACCATGTTAAATGTGGAGCAACGGATGCTACATATGGATCAACGGATGATACATATGGATCAACGGATGCAACGTATGGATCAACATATGGATCGACGGATGGAGAAGATAGAGGCTGACATAGCGGGTATACATCATTTGCTCAGTGTTAATGCCCCTGTTTCCCTGGCGCCGGAGCAGGGGGGTGACATGGATGTGATGAATGGGAGCATCGACCCCCTTCCATCACCAAGCGCACCCCCTCCACCAGAAGATATAGTGTACATGTATGCCATTGAGGAGGACATGACAACCCCGTCAAGACCACGCCAGGAGACAACACGGCGACCAAGACCGGAGAAAAGCTTCCTCCCAGACAACCTACCATCACCCGTCGCCTCAAGCACACCCACTCCCAGAAGACCTACATTCGCTCGCATCGATACGGTGCCCGACATCACCCTGTGCGATCTGCCACCGGCGCTCAGGGAGAAGTATAGGGTGATGAGTGCTGGTGCACCCCACAAGTATGCCTTGTTACGTTTTAAGCACCATGTTCCCTACTCGTTGTTCTGCGACTGGGCCTTCAGAGTGAACTATGACTGAAATCACGTAAAAAAGGCCCTTCCTGCCAATTTAAGAAATAACATTCTGGATGAAATGCGGCGCTTTTATCCAATTACAGATCTTGTAATGAAAGGCATTTGAGACTGCATTAATGGCGTTTTGCGCCATGCAAGGAATCGGCCATGGACGGACAATGTGGTGGACTTTCTGGTTTAATCACGGGAACTGTAAGACCATACTGTTGTGCTGAATTGTGCTGTACTGTACATGTTTTGACCTGCTGAACTTAAATAAAGTAGATGTTTTGACCTGCTGTACTGTATTTAACTTACTGTTTTAACTTGCTGTACACACACACACAGGACCTGCACAATTCCAGTCCCCGAGGGCCGCAAACAGGCACGGTTTTCAAGGTTGTTCTGAAAACCGGCCCTGTCTGCTGCCCTCGAGGACTGTAGTGGTGCAGGCCTGACTGACTTTTTTGCACACCATCCCACTGTACTGTATACTGTAGGTTTCTTTAATAAAGGAGATGTTGCATTTTGTATACTGTTATTTATGAATAAAGATTTTTTTTAATCACAGGTAAGAGCATACTGTTGTGCTGAACTGTACTGTACATGTTTTGACCTGCTGTACTTAAATAAAGGAGATGTTGTTGTGTGTTTTTAAACTTGTATTTATACAGAAATGTTTTAACTTGCTGTACACACACACAGGACCTGCACAATTCCAGTCCCTGAGGGCCGCAAACAGGCATGGTTTTCAAGGTTGTCCTGTAAACCGGACTGTCTGCTGCCCTCGAGGACTGTACTGGTGCAGACTGTTTTGCACACCATCCCACTGTATATGTTTTGACTTTAATAAAGGAGATGTTGCGTTTTGTATATTTTATGAATAAAGAATTTGTTTTTAAAACATGTGACTGTAAACCATACTGACTGACTGTAAATGTTTTTACTTTCTATACCTGTAAATGTTTTGAATTGCTGTACACTTAAAATGTTTCTACATTGTACAGTATTTGTAAATAAATGTTTTTGTACTTACTCCACCAATAAAAGAACATGTTGATTTGTTTTACATTGTTCCATTGGCTCCTTTGCTACTGTAACAAAATACAGTGTTTCTAGAATGTACACTACTGTCCAGGCACACTGTACTGTATACTGTAGGCATGCTCAGTACAAGAGTATTAAAAAAAATAGAAGACACATACAGTACAGTACTGTATGTACTGGCACTGTATAGAAGACACATACTGTACCGTATGTACAGTACTGTAATACATGTAGAATAAATGCATAGTTTTAATTTTTTGGGGTTTATTACACAGTATACTGTTTATAAAAAAGTATTGTATACTGTACGGCCGGAAAACATCAGCATACTGTTTCAGGTAGAGTATTCTATCCTAATCAATAACAACGGCCACTAAACTGTAGACTCCGGTACGTGGGTTTTTAAATCCGATTCAGCAATGTGCAGGCATTGTTACACAAAGCGATATTAGCCATCGAAATCCCCCCATTAGCCGTTTTCTTTTCTGAGGAAAAACAAAAAGAAAAGTTTTACTGTAATGGCCAGCCCAAAGAAGATCCCAGCCAGTCCCATGAATAATTTTCTCGGGGGGCGTCTCCTGTTTACATGCGCATACGCCTACCGTCGATGTAATGACACGCATATGCGTTTCAAGAAGGTTCCAATGCGCCTGCGCCTAGCGTTCCACCAATTGTTCAGTATCTGCAGTACAGTACTGTAGAAGCCGCTCAGCCAATGATATTGCTCACAGGAGAATCGCTTGACTTTTGAATCGCACCAATTTTGATACTGTATTGTCAAAATAAAAAAACCACAGAAAATAATACTGCAACAATACTCACCATAGAATTTCCCATTCAGCTGGCGCCGGCGCCGGTCCACTGCCAGTCCAGTGTTCTTGATCATCCACGTCGATAGTTTGCAGCGGGACTAGTCCACCTGTAGTCAGCTGATGAGGCTGGAAATTGCTTAGGTACATGCAAGCTTGATCGAAACTGCACGCGATATCCGGCTCTGGCTCAGGGTTGTCACTGACGGTGGGACCGTTATCGGAAGCCGGTGCTGGTGCATTGCTTGGCAGCGACTGTCGTTTCTTAGTTGGTTTTAACATGACCCTTCGCCTTTTGCCGTCTGCATGATTATAGATACAGGAAAAAGCCGGTAATACATACCAATACCCTCCAACAAATTGTGGCTCAATACGATAAAAACAGGGATCGCTACATAACCTTTTCCTTATTGCACGCTTCCACGTATGAGGAGCTGGCGAAAATTTGTAAAAGTCATAGTTTTCTATAAAATACTGATAAATTTGAACAACTGTTGCCATCTTATCATCTGTTGCATTAATCGCGGCCCATATCAAATACGCGTAACTTCTGTCGGGTTTTTGGAAACCGGGCTGCACTTGAACACTCATGGCGGGTGGCGGGTCTCTGGAGAATACTGTAACCGAAACTGGTCTTTGTCTTTCTTTAATATGAAAAGCCTAAATTGATACATTTTTGCAACTTCTTCCCTCAGTCTCAAGGCCAAGTTACAATAGCACACTGTGGTATCTTTTTTAAACGAAACACCTGCAAGCCGACGCATTACTGAAGCGCATGCGCATTACAATTCATGAATATCTGCCATCTGGCGGACACGCGAAGAATTGCAACCTATTAAATCCAAACCGTTCTCAATAAACGCATCAACCGCGCGTCAACCACGCATGACCCGTGGCTGAGAACGCAAAATGAATGCGGCATGCTCCAGGTGAAGTGCGTCGCCTTCCAGGAAAAAGCCAGGGAAAAACCGGCGATGTGTTAGACTCAGATGAGCCGCAGCAGTACTCAGGATTCCCCCCAGATTCCTGAGGACATGTGGGACACAGACCACCGGATAAAATCCTCCCTAGAAAGCAGTTTGCATCTCACCGCCAAATCTCCCTGCTTCAGCACAGACCAGGGCAGTTAGACCGGGCAGGGAACTGAATTACATTACAGGTCCTGGAATATGCCCAAACCCCAGAACCCATTGTGGGGTTCAGTACATCACCAGGGATAAGGTGAAGAGGGTTATATGCATTTTAACTTAAAGTGTAGAGTGTCAGCTCTGCACCCCAGTAATGGCTGCAACACTTTAAATACACTGGCGACACACTTTATTCGAGCTCGGCTAGTCCCACGAATTCGGGTATACCCGGGTGTATTGAGGTTTGTGACTGTTTTCTGCCCGAGTGCATTGAGGTATTTTCCATGCAGGGATTGAAGCATTTTATTCCCGCTGGCTGCAATACTGCACAGTATATATATATATACTGCATTACAATTCATGAATTTATGCCATCTGGTAGACACACGAAGCATTGCAGCCTATTAAATCCTAATCATTATGATTTAACAGATCAGCCGCCCGTCGGCCAGGCATGAACCCAGGCTGGGAAGGCAAACGCAACGGGGCTTGACAGAGGTGAGGAGCGGCGCATTCCAGGTATCTGCCAGGTACATACTGGGTATTTGCTCGAATAAAGTGTGTCGGTGCAGTATATTAAAATTGTCTGTGTGTCCCGCTAGGTATAAGGGTCACATATCAATATCATGAGTTAGACTTTATAAGTATTGCAACAGTTATGTATCAACTGTATAAGTATTGCAACAAGTGTTCCCCTGCAGACCACAGAAAAGAAAAATGGGTTTTCTGTATAAGGGGAAAAGAAAATGGTTTTAACGGTCCCCTAGGTTTATATTTTTATTACAGTAATGTTCAGAGGAAGTCATTTAGTATGGATAAAAATCCATTTGCATAGGGAGCTACTACGCCTCTGAGCTTCAAAGGACCAGCTTCAAAGGCTGTCCAGGATATGAAGGTGTTAACCAGTGGGTAGCAGGGAGGAGGAAAGGAAGAGAAGTTCAATAAGCCATCCTGGCAAACGGCTGCTCAGTCCAGAATCTCTGGCACTGAGCCGGCAGGGGTTTTTGCATGACCCCTATATTTTTGCAGCAAGAAAAAAGTTTGTTCAATCTTTGCAGATCTCGTTTGGGAATCACCAGATCTAACGAAATCCAGTAAAGGGAGACGATCCTTGGTCACGTCGAAATTAACCCCTTACACTCTGGACTGCAGACTCTGGAACTTTATGTGCTTAGATGAATCTCGCATGAATCCGTGATGAATTTTGGGAGAATCTGACTTGGACGGGGTTGCAAGCTCATATACCTAACATGCATACCCAATCCCACCCGTGGGAATATCTTTTCCACCTATCCCGGGCTTGCCAGTCATCAGTAGTGTGGGCAAAAACGGCTTCCCGTGGCTAAGCGCACATGCCAAGGTGACACCCGATTGGTTTCGCATACGGGACCCAATCTCCTACCTGGCGACTGCAAGTCTGGGATTTGGCCACCATGTGTTAGTGACTCATCCTGCGTACCGGGATTTAGCACTCAGGGATTTCCTGGCCACTTTAACACCTAGCCTCTATGAGGCTTTTCATCCTCAAATTTCTCAGAGACACAGAGGCACCACTTAGCAGGGGGCCCCTTGAAGTCCAAGGATGAAAGCCCTCAGCTCATTGAATATTACAATATGCCCAGGCTAATACATTCATTGCTGGGCTGGCAGATAACGCTTTCTGCCTATATATTTAAAATACACTGTAAATATACTTTATTTATATATGGGCCTTCTGTATGTGTAGGCGACACCAAAACATAGGTAGGTTATTATTTGACTGTCAGCTACCTGCACTCCAAAAACGGGAGTCCTGGCTTGCTCCCAGCGCGAGTTACCCACTTAATTGGAGGGTGCTGTGATGTGGTCTGTGGTTTGATCCAGTTCCCACGCCGGCATACATTGTAGCTAGCGGGGACTGCGATCAATAACCGCAGCCATCCGTTCCCCGTCCAAGTGAAGTGGATAACTTGGAAGGCAGATACATTGTCGCGAGTTAATTAAAATGTATTCCCCAATCACCACCTTGCAGTGTGGGCACATCCGGGATTTCCTGTTGCTTCTGAGCCTGTGCCAACCTGACACCTGGGCTACTTAGCATAAGGATTCTCCCACCTCTGGCCGGCGTCTCCCGGACTAGGGTTTGGTAACAACGTGTGAACTAGCCCTGCTGGCTAACAGGATTTGCTATTCAGCCAGCATCCTGGCTAATTAACACTTTGGCGACTCTGGGCTTTCAACTGCAACACCTCACGAGACCTGTAGGCATTGCCCCAACAGGAGGTCTCTGAAGCTTGCGAGGAAAGTACCCCCAGCTCATAAATGCAAAAACATGTGTGCAATATATACATTTCAAAGGCAGCAGGAAAATAGTATCCTGTTTGTACTTTTAAAACCTGCACCAAAACCGTACTTTATTAAAAATATATATTCCACTCTACAGTTATATTTTTAATATGTGTGTGTTTGGGGTGTCACTCTGGGGCTGCACACCAAAAATCAGAGCTCTAACCCATATTGTTCCCAAGTTAGCAGGCTTAATTGAAAGACTCCGTTGTGGTTAGCCAGTTCCCACGGCACTTGACTCTGCGGTTAGCTGCTTCCACCGGGCTGCCTTTCAAGTCACGCTGCTAACAAGGGAAGAGATACATTTTGACAGATAACCACTTGAGAAGAAACCGCAGCACACATATCCAATTGACTTCGCGGTTATGGGTCTCTGCTACTGTGTGGCCTAGTTCCCACGGCAATTGCCGGGAGAACTAGCTCGTTGATACATTTAATAGTTTCCACTTCAGCTTTGACCGCAAACCGCTTATTCATTTGACCTCGTGTCTGCGAGTTCAAACCTCAGAAATGGATACCTATCGTTTCTAGCAGAACAAAGAGACCGCGCCACGCTTATCCAATTAACTCGCGGCTCGGCTCTCGTAGTTCCATATTGTGTCCAAAAAAAGTAAGCAGGCACAAGATATAATTTAACACTGCAGGCACACACCAGCCTGCAAAATGGGGACAAAAAGGTACAGAGGGGAGAATCATACATGTGAGGTGCATACAAATTTCCAGACAAATGAAAAAGATACTGCACACCTCAAATTGAAAAAAATAGATACAGTTACCGGTGCTCCTATGCTTGTACGAAAGCCTGTGATCAGTCCTGAATAGATAATTAAAGGAACAAAGGGCACAACGGATTTAGCATATCCAAACTCATTTATTGAGCCAACACAACGTTTCGACCGTAATGGTCTTTATCAAGTGACAATAGCATAAACACAATCCCTTCAAACAACATATAAATAGTGCCCCAAACCCCCATAATGCAACCTGTTCAATTAGTGGTGATGGTATCCATGTGCTGAATTTGTCCCTTTAGCCAATGTCCAGTACGTATTCTTAAGTAGGTAATCTCCAACAGATGTTAGTATTCCTCTGTGCATCGTGTTATCTGTATCCTCCCCAGTTCCGTGTTGTTCGGCATCCATCTTGCTGACGTCATCATTCCGGGTCCTCAGCTGCTGGAACGCATCTGTGTCCAGTGTTCTACCAGCACGTTGTCTCATATCGTGCGCTTCATGTTCGCGCATGCGCAGTTAAGAGTCCTTCCGATCTCTTTCATTCTTCCTCCCTTTGAAACGCATAAAGCGCAGACTGCGTGTCAGTCACTGCGCATGCGTTTGTCATTTCGCTGGCGGTCAGCCAGCTTAAGGGGAATGAGTTGATCTTCGGTCTTCCTCTGTAGTGGTCCCTCGGTGCGTCCTTTATGTCAATCAATGGGGAGAATATCTTCATCATCAGGAGTCCACGATGTGTGCAAAAAAAGGGAAAAAGGGGATAAATCAGTACACCACTATATGAACTGACTGCTAATATATAATCCTACTGTGCAAAGTGAGTGATAATAAAAATGATTACAAAAAAGGTTTGTCTTTGTCAGTTTTAGAATACACAGCCCTAGAGGAACACTGACCTGACAGTTTATATCCTTATATCCAATACAGCAAGCAGTGGCAGAAACCTATGGCTAATAGGAAAGAAATAATTTCATTGTTCCTCAATGAAGCACCCTAATGACAAATAGTCATTCAATCCATTAGGATATACAGTATCTAAGGTGTGAATCCAAAATGATTCACGTTGTAATAGTAAAACATCCTTATCTAGACCTGCCCTAGCTTTTTTAATGTGTTCAATACCCATTAGTTTTAATGAGGATATTGGATGACTGAATTCAGAGCAATGTCTAATAAGAGCAGTATCCTCTGCACGGTTACTGATTTTACTCTTGTGTTCAATAAATCTAGTTTTGAGCATACGATTGCTCTTACCGATATAACACAGTCCACATGGACATTTAATCATGTAGACTATGTTCACAGTTGTGCAGGTGATACGCTCTTTGATATTGAACAATTTGCCACTTCTGGGATGGTAAAACTTGTCCCCAGTGTTAAGACTGTTGCAAATGCTACATCCATATCATTTATAGCAACCTACCTTTGGTGAACTCAAGAAATGTGGAGTGATATAATGTTTCTCATTATCAGCCTTAATCAGGATGTCCTTTAGATTCTCTCCACGTTTATAAGCAAAACGTGGGAAATCTTTGCGGACATCCTTAAGTGTATCGTCAGTCTGTAATACTTTCCAGTGTTTTTTAAGTGTTTTTTTAATAAAACCACTGGCAGTTGTAAATTTACTTACAAATGTAAGACGATCACTGTACAAGTTGGTTGTGGAGATTTATTAAATGCTGTAATAATTTCAGACCTGGTATGTCCCCTTTCAACAAATCTCTCCTCAATCTCTTTTTAGAGTCTCATCCAATTTTGTAGGCCTGTCTATTATGCGTGTAGCTCTAATTTTTTGAGAAAATGGTAGCATTTGTTTCAGACGCTCTGGGTGGAAACTAGAAGCATGTAAAGTACTGTTTCTATCTGTGGGCTTCCTATAGAGATCACTATGCAGTTCTCAATTTTCATATGTAAGAAGCACATCCAGATACGAGATCTGTTTAGTGCTCCAGTTTTTTGTAAATCTTACTGTTGTATTCAGCCCATCTAGATAATCAAAGAAGTTGGTAAGTTCCTCCTCTGTACCCTCCCAAAAGAAATAGCAAATCGTCAATATACCTACAATAGAATTCTAAAAATAGAAATTATCATTGAGCAGACACATCAAAATGATATTACCGTCCAATCACTAGATGAGCTTAAAACCAAGTTACAAAAATTTAAGGATGATTTAATTCATTTAAAAAAACAGAAATTTAAGAAAGTAGTGAAAGATTCTAAAGATAATACTGTCTATTTCTGAAGAAAAGCAGAGAGACGTTCAAAAAATCCAACAAAAGCAAAAAAGCGGCTAAAAAAGCAACAGGCTTCACAAGTGCTTCATCAGCGGAAGGTGCAGTTACCCAAACCCCAGGGAGGTCTTTTTTAGACAAGGGAAGAGGACAGACATCAAGGGCAAAAGATGCAAAACAAGGAGGGGCATCAGAAGTGAAAAGAACACCTCCAGTTCTTCGCCCACGTCCAATATGAGTTAGCATAATCTGATTATCAACTTGTCATCTCATGAATTAACTGAAATGGATATCTGTGTTTTATCCAAAGGTCCCTCATTTGTCCCGACTACAAGACCTAGGCCCTTTGAATTAGAGGTTAATTATTCAAATTTGAAAGAAATTTAAATTTAAAATCTTTCTTTTCTAGATCCACAAATCAGCAAGATCAGCAGTGGCAGCAACAAGAGCAAACCCTAATCGATGTAAATTAAAATCAAGGTTTATTGCACCTTTCAAAAATACAGGTGTAAATGTATTCATGCGCCTCATAAAACATGATGTTAAACAATATTTTAAAAAGCATCATTATACAAATTTCAATCTGACAATTGCACAAAAGGAGGCTCTAAAAAAACTCAGGGAGAATAATAATATCATTTTTAAAAGAGAAGACAAGGGAGGAGCATTTGTAGTGCAGGACTATAGTGTGTACAAAACAGAGGCCCGTAGGCAACTTGAGAATCAAGAGTGTTATATTAAACTTGACATGGATCCAACTTTAAGGTATCAAACTGAAATTAAAGGTATACTACAATAAGGATTAAACAATTTATGGATTAATGAGGAAATAGTAAATTTTCTTACTATGAAAAACCCGAGGCGTCCAGCCCTCTATTTATTGCCAAAGATCCATAAAAGTTTACAAAATCCCCCAAGTAGACCCATAATATCAGCCACATGTTCCATCAATCAACCATTAGCAGTTTTTGTTGATATCTTTTTTGCAGCCTTTGGTAGTTAAAAGTAAATATTACATACAAGACACTTTTGATTTTCTGAAAAAGATACGTGCAGTACCCCTGGGTGGAAAAAACATTGTTTTACCTGGTTACCATGGATGTAACTAATTTGTACACTATAATCCCTCATGATAGTGGTTTAGATGTCTGTAACAGGGGAGTAATCCCTGTTCAAGTAATGTGCCTTTTGTGTGGTGGTTAACTGCTGGTAGTCAATTAATAAACACCACCTGCCTGATCTAGATTGCTTACAAAAGCCTGTCTGTTGAGACAGGAAGTGACTCCTTAGCTCTGACTGAGAGCTGACCTTTGGAGAGACAGAGCAGTGTTCTTAAGACTCCCAGGAGAGACTGACCAAGAGAACACACATCTCTGGAGCTGACCGGTCTTGAGCTCTGCCCAGCATAGCTGATTGCAAGACACCAAATAAGACTTCTAAACCTGGATGCTGATATTTTCTTTGCGTGCACGGGTGCGGTTCCAGGAGAGCAGAGAAGCTTACTCTACAGCAAGAAACAGATAAGACTTTCATAATTAAGAGACTGCTTATATCTGCTTATTTCATGCTATATGTTTTGGGGCTGCGATACATGCTTGACTTAGGGAGTTGTGAATTAATTGCATGGTATTTTCACTAGATATACTCCCAAGTGAATAGAAGCTTTGTTCCCCCCCTGTGTTTGGATGATTTCCTGATGAAAAGGAAAAGGCACAATAAAGCCTTATTATAATTTCACATTATAAAAGCCTCCAATTGTGTACCTCTGTGAACGTCCGTCTACATATGGTGTCCGAGGTGGGACAAGAGGTGTCTTTGAAGTTAAAAAGGACCGGAGATTTTTATGTGAATTTTTTTGTTATGCTTTTTGCCTACAAACAGTCTGAGAAAACAAAAAAAACCTCATGCAGCAGAGATCAGAGTTAAAGGGATACACACCTCTGAAACCACACTGCACTGAAACTTACAAACCACAGATGGACTCTTTGCCCCAATCCCTAGAGGAGCGAGACTGCTGAAGTAGCTAAACCTTATTTTGCCTATCACAAAGTGTAATATGGTCATTGAAATAGGGGTTTTGCCTTCCAGACATAGTCAGGGTTCAAGAAGTGAGTCAGCCCTTAAAAAGGGATAGGTGTTTATTGTTTTCAAAAGTTTCGCTGAAGCAGTGAATACAGATGGGGACCCACGAGTGGTGCTAATTTTGCAAATAAAGGTTGCCACACCGCATAGGGCTATCAGCTGTGAATGGAGTATATGCAGAAAAGTGTGAAAATTTATACAAGACTGTGCTGAAGCAGGGGAATTTTTAGCAAACAAATGCTGAGTGTAAAATTGCCCTATAGGGGAAAAAGTGATTTCTGAACTGTGTAAAAGGTTTTTCAAAACCAATTGCTGAATGTTGAGTCATCCTGCCGGGAATGAAAGAAATAGTCCACTGCAAAGAATGTTTTTTTTTCTGCAAGTAAAAAAGTCTGCCTATATATATGCAAGTAAAAAAGTCTGCCTATATATATCTTGGGAGCAAAAACAGACACCCAAAGTGTGAAGTGTGAATGCCATAATACCCAAAGATGAAACTGAAAATTACTGAACTCAGGCAGAAAACCAAATTCTGTTGCTGAAGCGGAGAGATTTACCTAGCAAGTAAATGGTGTAAAGCAAACAGAAGTTTTTTTTCCTAGCAACTACACATTCAGCATACCTAATGAGAGTTTAAACCTAGCAAGTAAATGGTGTAAAGCAAATAGACTTTTTAACGTAGCAACTGCACATCTTGTATACCTGATGAGAGAAAATGCATGCACAGTACTGCTGATATTGTAAAACTTATCCAAGAAAGAAAAATTCTACAGAGATGCCTGTGAGAGCAACGACCTCTACAAGCAAAATATGCCCACCTGTAGGACTACCACAATTGGGGGTTCTAGCAAATACAGTGGCAACAGCTGCAATAGCGCCTCCTGAGGTCAGGCTGAAAATTACACCTGATAGCCTAAAAATGGAGGACAAGATGCAGCGTTCCTGTAATGAACCCTACCCCACGGAAGAGGGGCCCCTTCCAGTCCAATAAAGGCTAAGACATCTCTTACGGGGAACCCGAACCGAGTCACACCAACCAAACACCCCAAGAATGGTGGGGGTGCCTGAACTCGGCATGAACAGAAAAGACCGCTCCCTTTGATGAAGAATATGAACAGCAGGAGACAGAGCGGGAGCAGTGGATCACCAAATATTTCCGTCAGCTATTACAGTTGCAAGAAAAGCCGGGTGGATCCAGTGACAGTGATCTACTTCGAGAACAATTGAAACTTGAGAGAGCAGATAACACAGAGCTACAGAAAAATAATGTGAGGCTACAAAAAGATGTGCTCACAATTTACTCTGTAGCCAGGACAGAATTGGACGATCTCAAGACTGAGCTAGATACTGCAAAGGCTACTATTTCCGCCATGGATGAAAAGCAGAGCCAATCTGATAAAATGGTGGCTACGCTAAAGCGGAAGTATGAGGAGGCACTGAAGCAGATGACAGTCTTCCAGCAAGAGGTTCACACTCTTCGTATAGAGCTGACTGCCTCACAACAGGAGGTCAACAGTGTCCGGATAGAAGTGGACGTATCTCAGAAAGAGGTTCAGACACTCAACCTAGAGAAGGAGATTGTCATTTTCAAAGCAGATGTGCGTAAATGGAAGGAGGACTGCAAAGAAGCCCTGAAGAATACAGAGACTGAAAAAGGAGAAAATTCAAGATTAAAAAGAGAAAACTTAAAACTGAAAGAAGAAAATTTTCAGTTGACAGAAGAAGTCAAGGAGCACCGACTGCAGAACCAACTACAAGGTCTGCGTACGCACCTCAAGAAGGCAGAGGAGAAGCAGCGAACTCTGCAGGATGACAATCTGCAGGCTGTTAAAGAAATTCAAGTGCTGCAGGAACATCTGATGACCCAGTATGTCCCCGCAAAGCAGCATGAGAAACTGAAGGCTACCCTGAGCATCACCAAAGCAACACTAAAAGCCAAGCTTAGAACCCAGGTGATGTGGCACAAAAGGGAGCACAAGAAGGTCCAGAAACTGAAACAAGTAACTGTGGCCCATGAAAGAAGTTCATAGTGCTTCACAATGCAATAAAAATGTGGAGGCAAGCTCATAGAAAGCAAAGCATGAAGATAAATTCCCTGAGAAGAGACTTGCAAGACGCACTCAAAAAACAGGGATCTCTCGCGGATGAGATTACAGTCCTACAAGGACAAGTATTGACACTGACTAAGCGTCAGTATCCCACAGCATCAAAAACCCATGAAGACAAGGGTACAGTGAGAGTTGGGAATACCGCTCATCTGAAAGACAAGGTTGCAAAATTTGAACCACCTAAACAAGCACTAGCAAAACCTTCAGCCACCCAGCAGGCAACAAAAGAAGGTACATGTGCTGAATTAAAACCAGAAGAATCCTTAGTTGATGAAGCTGAAAAGATGGGACATTCTCTGGAGAATTGGGTGTGGAATTGCAACTTAATCAGAAAGGGGCTGAAATAGCAACCCCATTAAGTGGGAAAAGGGTGGTTTTTAAACGCTCTGCAACTGCTGCCATACAGTATGCCTACAATAAGACTAGCACCCGACGCGAGGGAAATCTCATGACCGCGCACGTAGGAAAAAGACTATATTTGGAGAAAGTCCTCCTCGAGCGACTGAGGGGTGCTGATCTCAAACACCTTCAGGAGGAGACACGAATAAACTGGAGAATGGGCTCCAATCCCAACAGGACTGAGGGTTCTCTTCCTCCATCCACTCTCATTCAAGTCACTGAGATATCTAGAATGAGAGTGGAAAGATGGGCTTTGGCCGTGGCAAGCCCAAGCTTCCCACAAACAGGGGAGGTACTGCTGCGGCAGCTTTTATTCTAACAAATCACCGGGTTTTACCTGGCTTGTTCCTGGAATGCGACGCTGTTCACCTGGCGCATGCCGCGTTCATCTTGCGTTCCCAGCCACGGGTCATGTTCGGCTGATACGCGGTTGATGCGTTTATTGATAATGGTTCGGATTTTAATAGGCTGCAATGCTTCGCGTGTCCGCCAGATGGCAGATATTCATGAATTGTAATGCGCCGAATAAGTAATGTGTCGGCTTGCAGGTGTTTCATTTAAAAAAGATACTGTACCACAGTGTGCCATTGTAACTTGGCCTTGGCCTTGAGACAGAAGGAAGAGGTTGCAAAAATGGATCAATTTAGGCTTTTCATATTAAAGAAAGACAAAGATCAGTTTCAGTTACAGTATTCTCCAGAGACCCGCCCGCCATGAGTGTTCAAGTGCAGCCCGCTTTCCAAAAACCCGACAGAAGTTACGCGTATTTGATATGTGCCGCGATTAATGCAACAGATGATAAGATGGCAACAGTTGCTCAAATTTATCAGTATTTTATTGAAAACTATCACTTTTACAAATTTTCGCCAACTCCTCATATGTGGAAGCGTGCAGTAAGGAAAAGGTTATGTAGCGATCCCTGTTTTTATCGTATTGAGCCACAATTTGTTGGAGGTTATTGGTGTGTATCGCCGGATTGTTCCGGTATCTATGATCATGAAGGCGGCAAAAGGCGAAGGGTCGTGTTAAAACCAACTAAGAAGCGACAGTCGCTGCCAAGCAATGCACCAGCACCAGCACCGGCTTCCAATAACGGTCCCACCGTCAGTGACAACCCTGAGCCTGAGCCTGAGCCGGATTTCGCGTGCAGTTTTGATGAAGCTTACATGTACCTAAGCGATTTCCAGCCTCACCAGCTGACTACAGGTGGACTAGTCCCGCTGCAAACTATCGACGTGGATGATGAAGAAAGCTGGACTGGCAGTGGACCGGCGCCGGCGCCAGCTGAATGGGAAATTCAATGGTGAGTACTATATTGTTGCCGTATTATTTTCTGTGTTTTTTTTTTTATTTTGACAATACTGTATAAATATCGGTGCGATAATTATTGGTGGGGCTGGCTGGGTACTTCTTTAGGGGGCTGACCATTACTGTATATTAAAACTTTTCTTTTTGTTTTGCCTCAGAAAAGAAAATGGCTAATGGGGGGATTTCGATGGATAATATTTGAAGGAAAACCGTATTCCTTCACCTACGCTTCAGAACCGAGAGGAACCTTTCCTCTGCCAAGTACACTGAAGCCTTGTGACTGGATACACCATCTGCAGCGTTTGCAGCAGACTTCCCAGGAAGCTTTCACGCCCTGCAACTGTTATCTTCGATCTTTGATGAACTATCAGGGCTGGTAGACGAACGAAATGAAACGTAACGCAAGCCAGGTTTCAAATCCTTTGTCTCAATTTATTACTCATAGGGTAATGACTTTTATACAGAAAAAAAAAAGATATTGGTTAGAGGCGTAACATAGGCGTAACATAGGCGTATCTTTGATTAGAGGCGTGATCTAGGGGCAGGACATATTAGTGGCGTGACTTTTGGGACGTGTCTTTTCCCAATACAAGCAATGTCTGACTACATAGCTTATTCATTGTCTGTTATCAAAAGAGACCTTGAGTCTTTAGCAACTATATTACACTATTTTGCTTCTTGCAGAGAACCATTCTATTATATTCTAACTAAAATATCAGGAAATTGACAACACAAAAGTATCTTAGCAATATCCTTAGCAGGAAGAAAAGAAATGCAATTTGGCAGAAACTGAGTGCATTTAGGAATTATATTTCAGCAAAAGGCTGACTACAGAATCTTAACTAGTTATGACCATACAAAATGGAAGCTTAACATGAGTGCAGATTCTGGCCTGACATATTGGTCCTAACAATCCCCTCCTTTTTGTTCTCTAAAAGAACAAATACCCTTACTAGGTATGCTTCTCTATGACTATGGCCTTATGGGGACAAATAGTATCATAGACTCTGTTCATGGCCACATATGAATTATTAGTTGCATACATGGCGTGAGATGAAACTGAAGGTTTCCTTGAGACAAATGAAAGCATTGCACACTTAGCACAGTGAAAAAAAAATTGCTGCGATTATACTAATCACTACAATAAAACCATAGAGAATTTTCATACCCAATTCTTCGATCCAACTAGTGAGTCCTGACATCCAATTTAAGCTAAGGCCTGAGGATTCTTTACGCATCCTTGCCTGAATTTCCAGTAGCTTATCCATATCTTTATGAATAGCGCCAGACTCATCCTCAATATAGGCACAGCACTTCTGTCCTACAAGTTTACAAACACCTCCTTGTGAGGCTAGCAGATAATCAAGAGCCATTCTATTCTGTAATAATACTGTTCGGATATGCTCTTGTTCATTAGTCAGACGGATAATAGCATCACTTGTCTGATTAATAGCATCATCAATAATTACAATCAGCTCACTTAATTTAGAATAGAGATCCAGAACACCTAAACTAGGTATAAAAACCCCAGCTGCAATGCGGGTTGAACTAATGGTCCTGGTCAGATATTTTCGATTTTTCAGCTTCCCTTGGGGTAACGTGTCAGATACATAGATAGTGGGAAGAATGAAACCCAGATAACAAAGGGCAGTGTGATTGCAGGGTACAATCTTAGTGGCCCACATGCCACACAACCAATATATATATATATATATATATATATATATATATATATATATATATATATATATATATATATATATACATGTAGAGGTATCAGTACCGTGTTAGCCGAGCTTTAATAATCAAAAAATAAATAGATGATACCGTTCTGTGGCTAACAAAATGCTTTTATTTGTGCGAGCTTTCGAGATACACTGATCTCTTCTTCCGGTGATGTTACAATGAATGAAGCAAGGATTACTTAAAAACAGTGTCTCTTGGAATGTTATCTGTGCTGTTCCTTCCCCCGGTGTGGATGAGATTTATAGCTGGAGGTGTCAAAGGGTAACTGAAAGCAAGTGAAGAAAGAGTGTGTATGTGTATCAGTGTGAATAAAAATGAATGGAGAGCCCACAGTATAAACAGTGCTCTACACAAGGTGTGTGTGGAGTGAGAGGGGATATAAATGGTGTGGGTGGGTGTGGAAATGTGAGAGTTTGTAGCACAACTAAAAGTGTGTGTGGATACTATGTGGTCCCTATTGGTGTATAGGGATGGAAAAATAAGGAGTATTAGTATGTGTGAGAGACAGTGTGTGCATACATATAGCACAGTATGTACATACATGGCCTTTAGCGCTCATGGGAAGAGAGTTCGCTAGTGTCAGTAATGACTCATAAAATTTCGATCTCTGTTTAGGCCACTGCTAAGTGTCCCGAACAGTTGCATAAATTTGTAGCATTGTAATATATCATTAAAGATTTCTATAAATTAGAAAATGGCTTACATCTCAATATGTCACATAATCTAAGGGTCAGCTATTTGTGAGAATTGGTGGGGGCTAATTTCTGCTAAGAGCGACTGCACAAACATTCTTCTTGCACACATCTTTCATACTGCATTTACTCAGAATGGCAAAACGGACCAAGATGGCTGCTATTGTCAAAATGGCTGACGTGATCCTTTCCTTGTGGTTGACTCACTTCCCTTTGTGACCTCCCACCTTCCTCATATCCAGTCTTCTCAGTCCCCCCATATCCTTAAGAGACAGTCTATTTAAAGAACAGAACAGTTAACTATTTCATAGTCCTGATGGTCCAAGATGTCCAAGTTGTGCATAACTTCATTCCTTTCTTTTCCGGCCATTATATCAGCCCAGTTGATTTCTTCTTTGGTCTCTTCTTCTGGGGGACTGGCGACATCATCACCGCAGAGAGGCATAGCGTCGGTGGGGGTTGCAACGCACTTCTGGATCAGAGTTTTGCTGTACTTAATACATAGAGAGCAATGAGTAGGACAAACACACACATACAAAAACATTCGCTAGCTTCGCTCAAAGCAAATCAATCCAACCACCAAGTCCCCGTGGTCCCTAAATCCTGGATAAATACACAACATTGCGCTTTAACTAGGGCGCATACATGTCCCTCCTTTTGAGGCTAAAATATAGTCTAGAGCTATTTTATTCTGTGGAGCCATTAATTTAAACTAAACCTATTCTTGGTTAAGTGAATAAATGTCTGTGGTTGTATGATTTAGGATATCCCTGTAAACCTGTCATACAGTAACCCAACTCCTACATTTGGGAATACATTTCCTGCAACTTATTCTTCCCATAGACTACTTTTTAGCACTTGTGTATTGGGTGTCTCTCTTTTGTTTCTAACTCTACCTGTGAGCAATTAACATAACCGTGTGTTTGATTGATAAAGCATTCTCCCACCGAGATATCATTCTGCAGGGAGATTCTATTAACTTATAAATCCAAACAAAATAAACAGAGTTAAACAAATAATACCTTATACTATTTTGTCATCCTTATGGGACGCCACTTACACAAACATAATAGAGCATACATTTGTAACTGAAAAATAATAAAAACCTGTAAAAATAAAATGTTCAAAGTTCGTGTGTTGAGGCCTGGACATTTTTGCCTATAACCTTTCTCCCTTGATGATTAGTGGTCAGAGAGTATTGTGTCCATCAAAACACTTATTTGCAGGTGCTATGTCTTTGTCTTTATTAGCTGTTTGTGCTTAGGCTGGCACTATTTTGACGTGCGTGATGTGTATCCATGATGATAAGAATTTTTTTTACTGCAATGCTGGTGATGAGTAGTATTTAAATGGCCTTTTCATCTGGGATGAAGAGCGTGCTTGCGTAGAAAATGCTTGACCATTAACCCGTCTTGCGTAGGTGCACTTTCAGCTTTAACCTGTGCCTAGAAAGACTCAAAAATATATATTAGTTGCATGCAATACTTATTAATTGTTTTATTACCAATAACATGGTCCTTAATTCGTTACTTTGAACTACTGATGGTCATAACTCCTCCCATAAGTGTCTCATAGGGAGAGAATTTATACCTAGAAATAAATTCTTGTATTAATATGATTACTACTATTATTAGCATCCACATATTAAACAGAGATATTCCCTATTAACGCTCCTCAAATTTTAAACTAAGCAACCAATGTGGACTTGACTTTGCTACAATCCAAGTTTCTAAAACTTGGTACCTCAGCCTGTGCCAAACCAATTGCTTCCATAATCAACTCTATCCTGTCTGCAGGCCATATCCCTAAGACCTGGAAAACTGCCAGAGTTGTCCCAATTCAAAAATGGGGACATAAACACTGTTTCCAACTACAAATCAATCTCTCTTCTCCCAATACACACTTACTCTCATTCATACCTACACTGGTGACCAACTTTATTCTTACTTGGCTAGCTCCGCGAATTTCAGAGGACCCCGGTGATGTGCAGTTTTGTGTCGTTTTCTCCCGGGGTATATAGCGTTATTTTCGAGGCTGTGATTTAAGCATTTTATTCCCGCTGGCTGCAATACTGCAATGCCGTGTAAAAACGCATGGGGGCGTTTGCGAGCTGTTGTCTCTGAAGTCTAATACCTTCGCGGTTCAACCTGCAGTACACAGTCTGTGCGTGCGCGCGCAGTAATAGTAAAATTGCATATTTAATTTATTTTAAAGTACAGTACTGTACATGCTCGGACCCTGTTGGGGTGAAGTGAGGGGGTTCCTAACATCTAGGGGAAAATGAATTTTAATTCTATGGTGAGTACTGTCTTGCTGCCGTATTATTTTGGTGGGGCTGGCTGGGTTCTTCTTTAGGGGGCTGACCATTACTGTACATTAAAACTTTTCTTTTTTTTTCCTCAGAAAAGAAAACGGCTAATGGGGGGATTTCGATGGATAATATTGTACTGTATGCTGATGTTTTCTGGCCGTACAGTATACTGTGTAATAAACCCTGATTAAATAAAACTATGCATTTATTCTACATATTCAGTATCTTTTCATTATTTGTCTTCCACAGTATACTGACAGTGGTATACAGTGCCTAACATCTATGGGCAAAAATAATTTTATTTCTAGGTGACCTAGAACAGAAGTTCCCACGCCAATTGCCCGTGAACTTGACCGCGGCCCTAAGTAGTTCCCACGCCAATTGCGCGAATATAATGTAAAATAACCCGTTTTGTGGGTCTGAGCGGGTTGAAATTTACCTGGTCCTCATGCGGGAGGACCCTTGCCATAGTGGCAAAATATCAGCCTTCCAAGACCCCCGGAACCGGAGATACCAAAAGACAGTTTAAAAGCACATTAGCAAAGTGGCTTTTTTTCTGCCATGCAAGTCAATGGCAGAAACCTGAAATTTAACATCACCCTGACTCCATTCTGTTGCCACGAGAGGGTCGCAATTTGCCATGCAATCCTGCCGCAACTAGGACTACATGGTGACCGAATATGGGCCCTCTAGCTCGAACCGAACCGGAGTTGTGGGTTCCAGGTTTCTGCTCATTCTGACTTAGCCGGTTCAAAGCTTTCTCCGCCATTGCGCTCAATGGTAGGACCCTCCTCGCCGGCGTGACCCTTTCTCGCCGCCATTACTGCTGGGTCCCTGTTGGGGTCAAGTGAGGGGGTTCCTAACATCTAGGGGCCAAATAAATTTTATTTCTAGGTGCCCTAAAACAAAAGTTCCCACGCCAATTGACCTAGTTCCCACGCCAATTGCCGTAGTTGCTACGCCAATTGCGCGACCAGGCAGTAAAAAAACAGTGCAGCAAGCCGCTACAGTACATTTGTTACACTGGCAAAGGAGCAGATGGAAACAATGTGAGGCAATTCAACATGGTCTTTTATTGGTGGAGTCAGTACAAAAACATTTATTTACAATATTGAAACATTTATAAAGTGCACAGCAATTCTAACCATCAACAAAACAAAACATTTTTGGTGCATGGGGCAAAGGGAGTTAAAGTGACATTTTAAGTAACATCTCCTTTATTAAAGAAACCCAGTACTGTATACAGTACAGTGGGATGGTGCGCAACACTGTCAGTCAGACCTGCACCAGTTCAGTCCTAGAGGGCAGCAAATAGGGCAGGTTTTCAGGGCAACCTTGAAAACCGTGCCTGTTTGCGGCCCTCAGGGACTGGAGTTGTGCATGTCCTGTGAAAAAAAACAATCAACAACATCTCCTTTGTTTAAGTACAGCAGGTACTGTAGGGCAAAACATGTACAGTACAATACAGTTCAGCACAACAGTATGGTCTCACTGAAAGTCCTCCATATTGTCCATCCATGGCCGATTCCTTGCATGGCGCAAAACGCCATTAATGCAGTCTCTAACGCCTTTCATTACAGGATCTGTAACTGTATAAAAGCGCCGCAATTCTTCCACAATATTTTTCCTTAAATTGTCAGGAAGGGCCTTTTTTACGCGATTCCCATCGTAGTTCACTTTGAACACCCACTCGCAGTACAACGTGTAGGGAACATGGTGCTTAAAAATGATCAAGGCATACTTGTGGGGTACACCAGCACTCATCACCCTATACTTCTCCCTAAGCGCTGCTGTCAGATCGCGCAGGGTGATGTCGGGCACTGTTTCGATGCGAGCGGGTGTACTGCTGCGGCCGAGTTTATTCGAGCATTTGCCCGGTCTCGGCCGCAGCAGTAACCAGGCGCGCACCGGGATCTGCCTGGCGCGCGCCGAAGCAGCTCAGGAGCGCCCTCCGATCATGGCTTTCTCCCTCCCGCTGCCGGGTCCGCCGGGTCCCCCGGAACCCCCTGCCGCCGTCCCCCACATCGCGGGACACCAAGGCTCCCTTGGGGAGCCCTGGACGCGCGTGCAGGGGGCGCAGGCCCCCGATGATGCGTGACCGCGCGTCGAGGACGCGCGGCACGCCGAGGGAGTGCGACTAGCATGCCGGGGCATCCCCAGGCTTGCGGAGCTAGCCGCACTCAAATAAATCTGGTCGCCTCTGTAGGTCTTTTGGGAACGGTGTGCTTGAGGCGACGGGCGATGGTAGGATGTCAGGGAGGAAGCTTTCCTCCGGTCGTGGTCGCCGTTTTGTCTCCTGGCATGGTCTTGACGGGGTTGTCATGTCCTCCTCAACGGCATACATGTACACTACATCTTGTGGTGGAGGGGGGGCGCTTGGTGATGGAAGGGGGTCGAAGGGCCCATTCATCACATCTATGTCACCCTCCTGCTCCGGCGTCGGGGAAACAGGGGCATTAGCACCGAGCAAATAATGTATGCCCACAATGTCAGCCTCTATCTTCTCCATCCGTTGATCCATCCATTGCTCCATTTGTAGCATCCTTTGATCCATCCCTTGCTCCATTTGTAGCACCCGTTGCTCCACATTTAACATGGTCTCCAGAAGCAGATCTATCTTTACCAGCACAATAGAATTCCCGGGGAGATCCAAACTTATCCCATTCAGCATCCGGTCCAACGAGCTGCTTCTTGTGCATGGCATCTGGACATCTGGGGGGAGGGGTACAACAGAGGATGAGATGGGGGTACCATGGAGAGAAGCGGCATCGATGGAGAGTGGAGGAGGTGACCTGTGGATACCCGGTAGAGGAGAAGCGGCAGCGTCGTCGAAGAGGGATGGAGAAGGTGACCTTTGGATTTCCAGGCGAGAAGCAGAGTCATCTAAGCGCAAAGGAGAAAGTGACCCGTGGATTTCAGAGGCGGCAGCGTCGTCAGATGGAACCGGAGAAGATGGGGGTGGAGAAGATTTCCGGGACAGCTAAAGCAGAGTCGTCGAAGCATATGGGAAGTGGTCTGCGGGTCCGATGGGTTGGCTGCCATTCGTTTTCACATAATGAGGCTTACGTCTAAGAAAATTTAGCCTTTGGGGTAAGCAGAAGGTTTTCTTTATTGGCCTTAGCCTGTCGCTTTGCCCTTGTCGTGGAAACGGCTCCTGCCTTTCGCTTTTTCAGCATGACAGGCACGGCAGAGGTGAGTGGGTTCTTGGGTCCATAGAACCGGGGATGCTCCATGGAAGCAGGTGGCACAATGCAGTACAGTACCTGGACAAGGGCAAGTTCAGATAAAGATCCTGGAGTGGTGGCCTATGCAAAGTGTGTGACCTTTTATGCATGGCGGCCAGGTACAGGTGTTGAAAGTGGGCGTGTGAGTCATTATCGTATAAATACACCATCCATTTTGTGGATTGACTGCACATAGAATACACATCGACTAAACATCGAATATACATTCTTGTGTTTGTATTTCTTTCTACTCTCAGCAATGCCTGTTAAAAAGATTTCAAAAGATCTCAGCATGCGAATTAAGGAGATGTACAGGAGCGGACACCGAATTGCTGCTATCCAACGCTGGTTAGCTACTTCTGACCTCATTGTGCCATTAACCACCGTGAGCTATCATGCACAAGGAAAAAACAGAGACCGGAAAAAGGCACCAAGGGTAACAAACGCGT
The DNA here is from genome assembly GCF_040206685.1 of Ascaphus truei. Lineage (NCBI taxonomy): Eukaryota > Metazoa > Chordata > Amphibia > Anura > Ascaphidae > Ascaphus > Ascaphus truei. Next base: position 490,640,787 of record NC_134484.1, read on the forward strand.
AAGTATATTTATAAAACTTAACAAAAAAAAATATAGAAAACTGTACTGTACATCTACAGTACAGTTCTGTATCTACTGTAATACAGTTGTTATTTCTGTTGATTTATATTCCAACATACTGTACAGTAGTTTGTCTATTTATATTTATAGTACAGCAGTATACATTTTTTGTATATTTCAATTAATCTTACAACGGTATATACTGAATAGGATGTACTGTATATTTATATTTATATTAAAACAGTATATTTATTTGGTATATTTATATTTATAGTACAACAGTATATATATTTTGTCTATTTATATTTATAGTACAGCAGTATACATTTTTTGTATATTTCAATTAATCTTACAACGGTATATACTGAATAGGATGTACTGTATATTTATATTTATATTACAACAGTATATTTATTTGGTATATTTATATTTATAGTACAACAGTATATATATTTTGTCTATTTATATTTATAGTACAGCAGTATACATTTTTTGTATATTTCAATTAATCTTACAATGGTATATACTAAATAGGATGTACTGTACTGTATATTTATATTACAACAGTATATTTATTTGGTATATTTATATTTATAGTACAACAGTATACAGTACTGTATATATTTTGTCTATTTATATTTAATATACTGTATATTACAACATTACATTTATTTACATTTATATTGCTGCTTATTAATAAAACAAAATAATTTCTTTACATTGTAGGGAGACAACTCTTCTGGTGGACAAAATAAGAGAGGAGAATGATGAGAGGAGTGCATTAAGGGTCAAATACACTCTGCAGGAAAAGCACAATATGACTGTATCCGAGAGCAGCATAAAGAAGATGAGACGCAGCATTGGATGGAAATATGGACGTGTGAGGTTAGTACTGGACAGTACAGGAGATAAAAGTGTTGTTTCGCAAACTGTACTGCACTGTGCCGCAAATTTTTTTTATTTCTTGTCATTACAATGCGTACCCCATGATACGGGACGCAAACAAAATCAAGAGAGTGCTCCAGGCCCAGGCATGGATCGACAGCGGGGAGACTTTCCAGGATTGCATCTTCACTGATGAGTCTACTGTGTCGCTGGAGAGATTTGCACGATTTGCGTTCCACAAAAAAGGCCGCTTATCTTTGAAGCCGCGGCCAAAACACCCTGTGAAGCTGCATGTGTGGGGTGCGATCTCTAGGCGTGGACCGGGATGCATTGTCATCTTTGAAGGTAAAATGTATCAAATATAATGTCGCCTAATGCACTGTACTTGACTAGTATGCACTGTACTGTACTATTGTGCAGTTTTTTGAGCACTTTTCTTTTCTTGCTATAGGAATCATGAATAAAGCTTACTTCCAAGACAACATTGTGCCCGAGATAGTGCAATACATCACACGCGACTTCACCAATGGTCACCGCTTCTACCAGGACAACGATCCCAAGCACACTGCGTCAACGGCGCATATCCTTGAGCGCGGCATCAACTGGGTGAAGACGCTAGCGGAGTAAGTGCAGTAGACCGTGTCCCATTTTTGTTCCCCACTGATTTTAGCTCTTATACCAATTGTCCTTTCTTTCCAATGACAGGTCGCCAGACTTCAATCCGATCGAAATGGTCTGGCATCAGCTGAAGGACCATATCCGGAAAGTGGTGAAACCCTCCAAAAAGGACGAGTTGTTGAAAGGCATACTGAGTTTTTGGAACGATGTACTCACCGTGGAACGCTGCAATAAATATATAGACCATATTGCCACTGTGTTGCCCATTGTCATCGCGCGTAATGGGCAAGCATCAGGAAAGTAGTACTGTGCTGTAGTATTGTAAGTACAATATATTACAGGTAAGTATGGCAAAGATTTTTTCTTTCCAGATAGTAAGAGTACTAGTACTGTATACAGTAGTTAGTTTTTTCTTTACAGAGAGAGCAGCACCAGCCATCAGGTTACAGTACATAGAATTTAACAGTAGTCAGAGTATACAGTAGTTCCAGTACAGTATACAGTACACTAGTTTGACAGTACTACTGTAACTGCCTACTACAGTAACTGCCCCATTTTTTTTCTTTCCAGACAAAGCTGCACCAGCCACCTACAGTAGTTATGCCATAATACAGTACAGGAACTGCACACATTTTTGGTTTTCTTGTCGTTCCAGGAAAAACGGTGGCCTAGGGGGATGGGGGCGTTGTGTCCAGTCAAATCTGCTTGTACAGTCAAATGTACAGTATATAAACAGCAGCAATGATGTACACAAAACCTCTCCTCTCTCAATGAACTACTGTACTGCAGACAGAATGAGGAAAAGATAAAGACTAAAGAAAAATTAATTTTACTATACAGTATATACAGTACAGTATATTATACAGTACATTACAGTACTGTACTGTATATACTGTAGTATTAACTAATATTCTTATAAATGTGCATTACTCATGTTTCCCCATGTTTCACAAAGGTTTTCCAAATGGTTATCCAATTTCAAGCTGCCAAAATAACTTAATAAAGACTGCATTACTGTATGTATTATTCCTGATTATTTTTAAAATAAAATAAATATTTATTCACTTTCCTGCAAATCATAATCATTTACAGCCACCCCTACAGTGCACCAATGAATTATTTTATTTATTTATTTATAAAATATTTTACCAGGATTTATACCAGGATTTATATATTTTTATTTTAAAGATATTAAAGAATGTACTGTATTGTATTAAAAACATGTGACTGTAAACCATACAGTAGTGACTGACAAATATTTTCACACCCTGATGAAATACTGTCTCAGTGTACTCTCAATTCTCACAGTGCTTTGCACATCAGATTTACATTTCAAATTCGAGAGGGGACTTTTCAAAGCATTACCGTTCAAACAACAGGCCTCTAAGGCTTGGGGGAGGGGGATGGTGTGATTAGAAGCAGGCGTGCTGAGTGTTTGTAGCTCGGCTATGGGCGGATTAAGAACACAATGCCAATATGCTTGGCTAGGGAGGGATTAAAAACTCTGGAGGTGTGTGGCTGACATAGTTAACAGCAGTGTCATTTCAAAAGGCAGTTAATCATAATAATTGGATGAATAAACCCCCAAAGACAACCCCCAAATATAGTACATAAAAAGCAAGTCACTTTAACTCCCTGTGCCCCATGCACCAAAAATGTTTTGTGGCAGAAGAATGTAATAAAGGCTGCAGAATGTATTATTGTGTGTGTTGATGTTTTGAATTGCTGTGCACTTTATAAATGTTTCAATATTGTAAATAAATGTTTTTGTACTGACTCCACCAATAAAAGACCTGTACTGTAGCGGCTTGCTGCACTGTTTTTTTACTGCCTGGTCGCGCAATTGGCGTAGGAACTACGGCAATTGGCGTGGGAACTAGGTCAATTGGCGTGGGAACTTTTGTTTTAGGGCACCTAGAAATAAAATTTATTTGGCCCCTAGATGTTAGGAACCCCCTCACTTGACCCCAACAGGGTCCCAGCAGTAATGGCGACGAGAAAGGGTCACGCCGGCGAGGAGGGTCCAACCATTGAGCGCAATGGCGGAGAAAGCTTTGAACCGGCTAAGTCAGAATGAGCAGAAACCTGGAACCCACAACTCCGGTTCGGTTCGAGCTAAAGGGCCCATATTTGGTCACCATGTAGTCCTAGTTGCGGCAGGATTGCATGGCAAATTGCGACCCTCTCGTGGCAACAGAACGGAGTCAGGGTGATGTTAAAGTTCAGGTTTCTGCGATTGACTTGCATGGCAGAAAAAAAGCCACTTTGCTAATGTGCTTTTAAACTGTCTTTTGGTATTTCCAGTTCCGGGGGTCTTGGAAGGCTGATATTTTGCCACTATGGCAAGGGTCCTCCCGCATGAGGACCAGGTAAATTTCAACCCGCTCAGACCCACAGAACGGGTTATTTTACATTATATTCGCGCAATTGGCGTGGGAACTACTTACGGCCGCGGTCAAGTTAACGGGCAATTGGCGTGGGAACTTCTGTTCTAGGGCACCTAGAAATAAAATTATTTTTGCCCATAGATGTTAGGCACTGTATACCACTGTCAGTATACTGTGGAAGACAAATAATGAAACGATACTGAATATGTAGAATAAATGCATAGTTTTATTTAATCAGGGTTTATTACACAGTATACTGTACGGCCGGAAAACATCAGCATACAGTACAATATTATCCATCGAAATCCCCGCATTAGCCGTTTTCTTTTCTGAGAAAAAAAACAAAAAGAAAAGTTTTAATGTACTGCTGCGGCCGAGTTTATTCGAGCATTTACCCGTTCTCGGCCGCAGCAGTTACCTGGCGCGCGCCGGAGGGTGCCGGGCGCGCGCCGAAGCAGCGGAGGAGAGGCCCGCCGATCGCGGCTTCCCCCTCTCCTCTCCGGGTCCGCCGGGTCCCCCGGAACCCCCTGCCGCCGTCCCCCACATCGCGGGACACCAGGGCTCCCTCGGGGAGCCCTGGACGCGCGTGCAGGGGGCGCAGGCACCCGATGATGCGTGACCGCGCATCGGTGACGCGCGGCACGCCGAGGGGCTGCCACTTGCAAGCCGGGAAATCTCCCGGCTTGCGGAACTGGCCACACTTCAATAAAGTGTGTCGCCAGTGTACAGTACAGTACAGTAATGGTCAGCCCCCTAAAGAAGTACCCAGCCAGCCCCACCAAAATAATACGGCAACAAGACAGTACTCACCATTGAATTTCCCATTCAGCTTGCGCCGGCGCCGGTCCACTGCCAGTCCAGCTTTCTTCATCATCCACGTCGATAGTTGGCAGCGGGACTAGTCCATCTGTAGTCAGCAGGTGAGGTACATGCAAGCTTCATCAAAACTGCACTCCAAATCCAGCTCAGCCTCAGGCTCAGGCTCAGGGTTGTCACTGACAGTGGGACCGTCATTGGAAGCCGGTGCTGGTGCTGGTGCATTGCTTGGCAGCGACTGTCGCTTCTAAGTTGGTTTTAACATGACCTTTTGCCGCCTCCATGATCATAGATTCGGGAAAAACCCGGTGATACACACCAATACCCTCCAACAAATTGGGGCTCAATACGGTGAAAACAGGGGTCACTACATAACCTTTTCCTTACTGCACGCTTCCACGTATGAGGAGTTGGCGAAAATTTGTAAAAGTCATATTTTTCGATAAAATACTGATAAATTTGACAACTGTTGCCATCTTATCCTCTGTTGCATTAATCGCGGCCCATATCAAATACGCGTAACTTCTGTCAGGTTTTTGGAAAGCAGGCTGCACTTGAACACTCATGGCGGGTGGATCTCTGGAGAATAGTGTAACACAAACTGAAACTGATCTTTGTCTTTCTTTAATATGAAAAGCCTAAATTGATACATTTTGGCAACTCTTCCTTCAGTCTCAAGGCCAAGGCCAAGTTACAATAGCACACTGTGGTACAGTATCTTTTTTAAACGAAACACCTGCAAGCCGACACATTACTGATTCGGCGCATTACAAGTCATGAATTTATGCCATCTGGCGGACACGCGAAGCATTGCAGCCTAATAAATCCTGAACCATTATTAATTAACACATCAACCATGCGTCAGCCGGGCATTCGCCTGGCTGGGAAGGCAAAAGGAGCCCGGCATGCTCCAGGTGAACAGCATGGCATTCCAGGAACATGCCAGGTAAAAGCCAGTGATTAGTAAGAATAAAAGCTGCCGCAGCAGTAACTGCCATCTGCCATTTTGTCTGATGCAAATGGTGTCAACCTTTTAGTCATTTAATACTAACTAACCTTAAAACTCGCTCCACAAATCAAGCATCCCAACAGCCTGCACTCATGGCTATTGTCCCACACCCACAGTAACTCCTGGCTTTCACCTCAAACACTCCACTGTAACTATTCTGCTAAAAATGTGAAATGCCTTGTATATAATATATACCCTGTTCACTTATGCAATTATATATCCCCTGTCCTTTAACTCTATTTCCAGGACATACCCAAAAACAAATAAATGGTTACAAAATTATAAATTTGGCAGATATGATATATCCCTCAACATAGGGACGGCTTGCTACCTGCTTTGCTGTGACATCTGCAAAGGTATTATTATTATTTACCAGGGGCCTGTCAGCCCTGTTAGTATGGCAGCAACTTTTTATTACTGCAAGAGCCCTTGAAGTTAACATTGCTATAATAAATTCTGAACCTGCAGTGCATTGTATATCATTTACAACATATCAAGTTCATATCAAATCCCTCTATAGGGATTTCAGAGAGACCTTCAATAACCTATGTATGTATCTCCCCTCTTTTGTTCATATATTATCTATATATCTGAACCAAAAATACAAAAATAGTTATGAAAACAGGTTGCTTGATATATAGCAAAATTAAACTGGTAAATAGATTTGTATGTGTAGTGACTATAAAAATATTTACTGCTTGTGTTAAAAGAAGAAAAGGCCTGCAGTAGGTCTTTTAACAACTGTGGCATTTACAGGATGTAGAAAAAACACAGCGCACAACGCTCATAGTGTATTAAAAATTATAATGTATATCAATAAACAAGGTGAGTATTATGCGTACATTAAAACAAAATAAACAGGCAATTGGAGGGTTATTGTTACCCATACACCACTCGGGATGACAGTGAAGAGGTCTTCAGTGTAGAAACACACCGCTCCTGCCGTCACAGTCACTTTCACTCAGGCTGTGTCTTGGATGGTAATCAGCTCAGTCGTAGACAGTTCAGCAGGGCTCACGGTGCACGCAGTGTCCTCAGGTCAGGGGGTCTTTACAGCAACACGAGTCACACTGTTCCACACTCCGATCCGGTACTTCCGTATCAGTGACGTCACTCGGGAGCGTCAGCACGTCGTAGCCCTCCCAGGCACCGTGAAGGCCCGCAATGAGATAGTGCAAAGTCCAAAGTTCATAGAGCAGCTAGGATCTTAATTCCAACGCGTTTCGAGACCTGAAAGTCTCTTCATCAGGGAATAATAAATATAAAATTGACAAAACATTTAAATACCCCACGCCTCCATCCGATAGGCCATCCAATCAAGGACATTGGCCAATCCAGAGGAAGCGGGGAGGAGTCAAATGACTACACAGGTCATGGCCCTAATATAGTACATGTTGCTAGGAGCAACTAATCAAAACAAAATAGGATAAACTTTATTGAACAAACAAAAAGTAGGTAAATAAACACCCTTCGAACGGTGACTCTAAAATAAAAGAAAAAAAGATTAAAAACAGTACCAATAACCAACTTGAAGTGCACCTAAGAATATAATAGTGCAATTTACATAAGAGATCATTAAAAAAGAAGTATGAATCATAAAACACACAAAACTGTATAAAAAGGCAATAAGACATCTAATTAATTAAAAATATATAAATAGAATAATTAAACTTAGGGGGAGGGGTACATCAGGGAGCCCCCTGTTTCCCCCTTATCCATGAGTATATAGATGTGGTTAATACAGGGTCCAGATATCGATATCCTCATTAAGACCTCCCGGATGCAGAGATCTCAGTTTGTGTATCCAGAAGGTCTCTTGGACTGATAGTTCTTTAACCCTATCTCCACCCCTTCTATTCCTAGGGATATGTTTAATGCCCTTAAAGAGCAGGGAAGAGGGGTCTTTATTATGGTGTAGAGCGTAGTGTTTGGAAAGACTGTGATTAAAAAGACCATTTCGAATATTTCTTACATGCTCTTGGATGCGTACTTTCAGTGGGCGTTTAGTTCGCCCCACATAGTGTAAGCCACAGGGGCATTCAATTAGATAGACTATATGGTCAGAGTTACAAAATATAAAATCTGAAATCTCAAAAACTTTTTAAATTTATCGTCAGTTATTTTAACTACAGATCAAAAAAGGGTTCTGGACAGGGGCTTAACTTTTTCTCGCTCCTGTGGACCCAATTCGTTTCAACTATATACAGATCTTCAAAAATGTATGCGTAACCTTACTCTTAAGAGGCATTTTATCAAATCAGACCTAGAAGGTACCGAAGGGGAGAGAGAAATAATAACACCAATTGATCCACCTGTGTCTATTCAAAGTGAGAGTGTATCTATTGACGTAAGCTGTAGGCACACTCATTTTAGGGGGAAGTCTAAATTTTATCCCTCCCACTCAAAAGGTCATCATATTGAAACCTTCTTTAATATGGTTAATAGCGATTTTAACTCTCTGACTAGCAATATAAAATCCAGTGATGTGAAACATAATCTTACTAAAAACGAGACATTGGCCTTGAAGTTTTTAAAAGAGAATAATAATCTCATTATAAGACAGGCCGATAAGGGAGGGGGTGTCGTTCTACAAGATAGAAAGGACTATGAAGGGGAAGCCCTTAGGCTCCTGAATGACACCACCTCCTATACCAGGCTAAAAAGAGACCCAACTAGGGAGTTTCTTAGTAAACTGAAAGGCCTTCTCGACCAGGCCCTTATCTCCAGTGTTATAACTAAAAATGAATTTGATTTTTTATTTACCAGTTTTCCAAAAATCCCAATATTTTATCACCTCCCCAAAACCCATAAGTCAATAAAAAATCCACCTGGTAGACCGATAATATCGGGAATACAAAGTTTAACAGCTAATCTGTCACAGTATGTTGACCATTTTCTCCAGCCCTATGTTAACATACTCCCTTCCCATCTAAGGGATTCCACCTCAGTACTTAACCTGATTCAGGATCTGGAGTGGAAGGATTCGTATAGATGGCTCACTTGTGATGTGCAGGCCCTCTATACGAATATACCACACATTAAGGGTCTAGCAGCTGTAGACTCCTTTCTATCAGGTGACCAGGAACTTCCCCCTCTCAATAGAGGCTTTATTTTGGATTCAATCCATTTCATTTTGAAACATAATTATTTTATGTTTCTGGACGAATTCTTCCTGCAGGTTTGTGGAACTGCTATGGGGACTAGATTTGCCCCCACTTTCGCAAACCTGTACATGGGAGAATGGGAATCCAATTTTCTTTTTAATAATAACCCTTTTAAAAATAACATCATTACCTGGCGTCACTATATAGACGATATCATTTGTGTATGGGACGGGGACCAATGCTCAGTCAATCAGTTTGTAAATTACATTAACACCAATGATAGAAATTTGTCTTTTACCTATTTGGACAATGAACGCATCATCAACTTTTTGGACTTGAGCCTAATAATATCAGAAGAGGGTAATATCATCAGTAAAACCTACTTCAAGGAGGTGGATTCAAATAATTTATTGCTAGCCTCAAGCAACCACAAAAAGTCATGGATCCAGAATATTCCGAGTGGCCAGTTCTTTAGACTGAGGAAGAACTGTAGCTTGGACATTGATTTTGAGACACAGGCTAGTGATTTAACCTCTAGATTTTTGGAAAGGGGTTATCCACTGAAAAAACTCAATGATGATTTGGACAGGGTAAGAAAACTGGATAGGAGTCAAAAGTTGATTCCAAAGATTAAGAAAAGAAATACTCAGGAGACGAATGAGGGCAAATGTAATGTTGCTTTTATTACGAACTTTAACTCTATGACCATGCAAATAGAAAAAATTATCAAACAACACTGGGCTATTTTATCAGGGGACCCAATTTTGGGGGACCACATTTCAAAGTTTCCTAAATTCATCTACCGAAAAGCAAAAAATTTGAAAAATACACTGTCCCCTAGTGACATTAACGCTAAGGTCACCACGGTTGGTGAAAAAATGTGGCTATGTAGTAAACCCACTGGGAATTATAAATGTGGAAAATGCTCAGTGTGCAAGTATTTGCATGTTGACAACAAAACTTTCACATGTAAAGCACTGGAGAGGTTTTTGAGATTTCAGATTTTATAATTTGTAACTCTGACCATATAGTCTATCTAATTGAATGCCCCTGTGGCTTACACTTTGTGGGGCGAACTAAACGCCCACTGAAGGTACGCATCCAAGAGCATGTAAGAAATATTCGAAATGGTCTTTTTAATCACAGTCTTTCCAAACACTACGCTCTACACCATAATAAAGACCCCTCTTCCCTGCTCTTTAGGGGCATTAAACATATCCCTAGGAATAGAAGGGGTGGAGATAGGGTTAAAGAACTATCAGTCCAAGAGACCTTCTGGATACACAAACTGAGATCTCTGCATCCGGGAGGTCTTAATGAGGATATCGATATCTGGACCCTGTATTAACCACATCTATATACTCATGGATAAGGGGGAAACAGGGGGCTCCCTGATGTACCCCTCCCCCTAAGTTTTAATTATTCTATTTATATATTTTTAATTAATTAGATGTCTTATTGCCTTTTTATACAGTTTTATGTGTTTTATGATTCATGCTTCTTTTTTAATGATCTCTTATGTAAATTGCACTATTATATTCTTAGGTGCACTTCAAGTTGGTTATTGGTACTGTTTTTAATCTTTTTTTCTTTTATTTTAGAGTCACCGTTCGAAGGGTGTTTATTTACCTACTTTTTGTTTGTTCAATAAAGTTTATCCTATTTTGTTTTGATTAGTTGCTCCTAGCAACATGTACTATATTAGGGCCATGACCTGTGTAGTCATTTGACTCCTCCCCGCTTCCTCTGGATTGGCCAATGTCCTTGATTGGATGGCCTATCGGATGGAGGCGTGGGGTATTTAAATGTTTTGTCAATTTTAGATTTATTATTCCCTGATGAAGAGACTTTCAGGTCTCGAAACGAGTTGGAATTAAGATCTTAGCTGCTCTATGAACTTTGGACTTTGCACTATCTCATTGCGGGCCTTCACGGTGTCTGGGAGGGCTACGATGCGCTGACGCTCCCGAGTGACGTCACTGATACGGAAGTACCGGATCGGAGTGTGGAACAGCGTGACTCATGTTGCTGTAAAGACCCCCTGACCTGAGGACACTGCGTGCACCGTGAGCCCTGCTGAGCTGTCTACGACTGAGCTGATTACCATCCAAGACATAGCCTAAGTGAAAGTGACCGTGACGGCAGGAGCGGTGTGTTTCTACACTGAAGACCTCTTCACTGTCGTCCCGAGTGGTGTATGGGTAACAATAACCCTCCAATTGCCTGTTTATTTTGTTTTAATGTACGCATAATACTCACCTTCTTTATTGATTTACATTATAATTTTTAATACACTATGAGCGTTGTGAGCTGTGTTTTTTCTGTATCCTGTTCCTATTAGGGGTTATTTGAGCTATCCCCTGTGCCACAGCTGCAGACGCTCCTCCGAGTTTACCAGGTCACATTTTTTACCCCTTTATATCACCTATCACTATTTCACGTATATATTGTTTGTGGTTGCGCACCTAATTTTCACATTTGTTCACATATTCTTTGCTCTTGGTGTGGCACACTTCCAATTAATCTGTCACTCATACTTTCACCATGGTGTGGAGTTTGGTCAATTGTAGACAGAAACGTGATGAGAATTTTGATTTATTGTTTTCTGAAGAAAATGTAGTAGTTCCCGGTAAAGGGGATTTTAAGGGTTCAGCTGAGGAGCACTTTAAAATCTTAGAGCAATTACTCTTGACCGAGTAGAACAATAAAATACTTGATTGAGAAAAGAACAATACAAAAATATGTAGATTGCGAGAGAGCCCCAAGAGGCCTACGCATTCGAAAATTACCCACTTTTGGTAAAGATGACCAACATTTCATGGGGGAATGGAACAGAATCCTTGATGATTGCTCCATGGCCCTCATGAAATTAATCATATATGAGAGAACTAAGTCTTTGAAGATTATTGATAAAGAGGTTTCAGGTGTAATTAAATTACTTGAGCCACTTGTAATTGAGCATGATTGCTCAGAAATTGAGCACAACCTCCGCATGAAGCTTGAGCATGCGGAGGAGGAGATCTTGAAAAAGAAGCATGAAAAATTCTATAGGGATAAGTCAGATTATGACAATAACAGACAGAGAAATTGGGCGAAGGATGTGGATAGAGGTAGGCCCCAAAAAGCTCAATCCCAGGGAAGGGGTGGCAGGGACAACTCTCACTCCATAAATAGATCCACAGAACCACATAAACATCCTAGACCCTATATACACCCTAATGATGGGGGATGGGAAAACCAGAGATATGGGGATAGAAGGGGGCCTTCAGCATATGAAGGGCATCACCCTCCCCCGAGATATGAAGGGCAGTCTAGAAATCCCAATTATAAAGGGAGAAACTATATTCCCAACTTCAGATATGGACAAAGGGAATATGAGAGATATGACCCGAATAGGAATTATAGACCAAACAAACCTAGCCCTAGATATCCATCACCAGCACAACACTCCCCATCTTCTTTTTTAGATTTAGTCAAGCAAAGACACACAGAATCGCAGAGAAGGGAGGAGATTCTGGGGTCCTCCCAAAAACCCCCATTGGTAGAAAAAAAGTAAAGAACCCTACCAGAAGAGGAATTAGAGGGGGGGCCAGAGCAAAAGAAAAGAGGTTACGAGAAAGACTGATGACCTCACCCTCACGAGGGAGTTTTAATTTATCGTCAGTTATTTTAACTACAGATCAAAAAAGGGTTCTGGACAGGGGCTTAACTTTTTCTCGCTCCTGTGGACCCAATTCGTTTCAACTATATACAGATCTTCAAAAATGTATGCATAACCTTACTCTTAAGAGGCATTTTATCAGACCTAGAAGGTACAAAAGGGGAGAGAGAAATAATAACACCAATTGATCCACCTGTGTCTATTCAAAGTGAGAGTGTATCTATTGACGTAAGCTGTAGGCACACTCATTTTAGGGGGAAGTCTAAATTTTATCCCTCCCACTCAAAAGGTCATCATATTGAAACCTTCTTTAATATGGTTAATAGCGATTTTAATTCTCTGACTAGCAATATAAAATCCAGTGATGTGAAACATAATCTTACTAAAAACGAGACATTGGCCTTGAAGTTTTTAAAAGAGAATAATAATCTCATTATAAGACAGGCCGATAAGGGAGGGGGTGTCGTTCTATAATATAGAAAGGACTATGAAGGGGAAGCCCTTAGGTTCCTGAACGACACCACCTCCTATACCAGGCTAAAAAGAGACCCAACTAGGGAGTTTCTTAGTAAACTGAAAGGCCTTCTCGACCAGGCCCTTATCTCCAGTGTTATAACTAAAAATGAATTTGATTTTTTATTTACCAGTTTTCCAAAAATCCCAATATTTTATCACCTCCCCAAAACCCATAAGTCAATAAAAAATCCACCTGGTAGACCGATAATATCGGGAATACAAAGTTTAACAGCTAATCTGTCACAGTATGTTGACCATTTTCTCCAGCCCTATGTTAACAAACTCCCTTCCCATCTAAGGGATTCCACCTCAGTACTTAACCTGATTCAGGATCTGGAGTGCAAGGATTCGTATAGATGGCTCACTTGTGATGTGCAGGCCCTCTATACGAATATACCACACATTAAGGGTCTAGCAGCTGTAGACTCCTTTCTATCAGGTGACCAGGAACTTCACCCTCTCAATAGAGGTTTTATTTTGGATTCAATCCATTTCATTTTGAAACATAATTATTTTATGTTTCTGGACGAATTCTTCCTGCAGGTTTGTGGAACTGCTATGGGGACTAGATTTGCCCCCACTTTCGCAAACCTGTACATGGGAGAATGGGAATCCAATTTTATTTTTAATAATAAGCCTTTTAAAAATAACATCATTACCTGGCGTCGCTATATAGACGATATCATTTGTGTATGGGACGGGGACCAATGCTTAGTCAATCAGTTTGTAAATTACATTAACACCAATGATAGAAATTTGTCTTTTACCTATTTGGACAATGAACGCATCATCAACTTTTTGGACTTGAGCCTAATAATATCAGAAGAGGGTAATATCATCAGTAAAACCTACTTCAAGGAGGTGGATTCAAATAATTTATTGCTAGCCTCAAGCAACCACAAAAAGTCATGGATCCAGAATATTCCGAGTGGCTAGTTCTTAGACTGAGGAAGAACTGTAGCTTGGACATTGATTTTGAGACACAGGCTAGTGATTTAACCTCTAGATTTTTGGAAAGGGGTTATCCACTGAAAAAACTCAATGATGATTTGGACAGGGTAAGAAAACTGGATAGGAGTCAAATGTTGATTCCAAAGATTAAGAAAAGAAATACTCAGGAGACGAATGAGGGCAAATGTAATGTTGCTTTTATTACGAACTTTAACTCTATGACCATGCAAATAGAAAAATTATCAAACAACACTGGGCTATTTTATCAGGGGACCCAATTTTGGGGGACCACATTTCAAAGTTTCCTAAATTCATATACCGAAAAGCAAAAAATTTGAAAAATACACTGTCCCCTAGTGACATTAACGCTAAGGTCACCACGGTTGGTGAAAAAATGTGGCTAAGTAGTAAACCCACTGGGAATTATAAATGTGGAAAATGCTCAGTGTGCAAGTATTTGCATGTTGACAACAAAACTTTCACATGTAAAAGCACTGGAGAGTTTTTTGAGATTTCAGATTTTATATTTTGTAACTCTGACCATATAGTCTATCTAATTGAATGCCCCTGTGGCTTACACTATGTGGGGCGAACTAAACGCCCACTGAAGGTACGCATCCAAGAGCATGTAAGAAATATTCGAAATGGTCTTTTTAATCACAGTCTTTCCAAACACTATGCTCTACACCATAATAAAGACCCCTCTTCCCTGCTCTTTAAGGGCATTAAACATATCCCTAGGAATAGAAGGGGTGGAGATAGGGTTAAAGAACTATCAGTCCAAGAGACCTTCTGGATACACAAACTGAGATCTCTGCATCCGGGAGGTCTTAATGAGGATATCGATATCTGGTCCCTGTATTAACCACTTCTATATACTCATGGATAAGGGGGAAACAGGGGGCTCCCTGATGTACCCCTCCCCCTAAGTTTTAATTATTCTATTTATATATTTTTAATTAATTAGATGTCTTATTGCCTTTTTATATAGTTTTGTGTTTTATGATTCATGCTTCTTTTTTAACGATCTCTTATGTAAATTGCACTATTATATTCTTAGGTGCACTTCAAGTTGGTTATTGGTACTGTTTTTAATTTTTTTTTCTTTTATTTTAGAGTCACCGTTCGAAGGGTGTTTATTTACCTACTTTTTGTTTGTTCAATAAAGTTTATCCTATTTTGTTTTGATTAGTTGCTCCTAGCAACATGTATTAGGGCCATGACCTGTGTAGTCATTTGACTCCTCCCCGCTTCCTCTGGATTGGCCAATGTCCTTGATTGGAGGGCCTATCGGATGGAGGCGTGGGGTATTTAAATGTTTTGTCAATTTTATATTTATTATTCCCTGATGAAGAGACTTTCTAGTCTCGAAACGCATTGGAATTAAGATCCTAGCTGCTCTATGAACTTTGGACTTTGCACTATCTCATTGCGGGCCTTCACGGTGTCTGGGAGGGCTACGACGCGCTGACACTCCCGAGTGACGTCACTGATACGGAAGTACCGGATCGGAGTGTGGAACAGCGTGACTCGTGTTGCTGTAAAGATCCCCTGACCTGAGGACACTGCATGCACCGTGAGCCCTGCTGAACTGTCTACGACTGAGCTGATTACCATCCAAGACACAGCCTGAGTGAAAGTGACCGTGACGGCAGGAGCGGTGTGTTTCTACACTGAAGACCTCTTCACTGTCATCCCGAGTGGTGTATGGGTAACAATAACCCTCCAATTGCCTGTTTATTTTGTTTTAATGTACGCATAATACTCACCTTCTTTATTGATTTACATTATAATTTTTAATACACTATGAGCGTTGTGCGCTGTGTTTTTTCTGTATCCTGTTCCTATTAGGGTTTATTTGAGCTATCCCCTGTGCCACAGCTGCAGACGCTCCTTCCGAGTTTACCAGGTCACATTTTTTACCCCTTTATATCACCTATCACTATTTCACGTATATATTGTTTGTGGTTGCGCACCTAATTTTCACATTTGTGGCATTTACAGTATAAGAAAAAATCCTGAAATCCTGAACAAAAGATTTCCTTTTAAAATAGACAAATAATTTTGAACTCTTTGCAAAGTGCTGAGCACACGGCCAGCATTAACTTTAAAAGACACTCTGACTTTAAAAAGAAAAAATAATAATTTTCAAAGGGCTTTTTTTTTTTCTTTCTGGTAAAACAGCCAGAAACCTCAAAGTACAGATAGCAGACAATGGGTTTCACTGTCTAATTCATATTAACTGCTGGATTAATCCTCACGCAGGGGATTGTAACATTAGTTTAATGTTAAATATGAAGCTTTCCACGCTGTCCTAAAACTGCATCTTGTATGGTCTTTTAAAAATTAAATAACGGGAATATTTCAAATTACTTATAAATACCAAATCTGTGCCAACAAGAGCATGCAATATTCTTCCACTCATTCCCCTGAATGCCTTCTGAAAGAAATCTCATATTCCTGTAAACTTCCATCAATGCAATTGCTATCCCGTTTTAACTATGCCCTCTCTTAAACTAAACAAAATATCTTCAAACATGCAACAGTTATACCATGACTAAAAAAACAGCAAGCTTGACCCTACCTGTCTTGTATGGCTTCTACACTGCTTATTTAATGGAGACAATTTTCGCTAAAATAACTGACCTCCGTGCTGCTAAAGGCAGATATCACTACACTCCGCTCACACCACGGACACCCTCCTTTTGAAGCGCTATGTACATTAATGGCGTTATATACATATATAATACAATATATTAATTCAAACAGTGCTTGTGAGCTCTTACCAGCATTTTAAACAAAAACATCTTAATCCTGTAGAAATAAAATTGAAATGTGTTATCTTACTGCTTTACTGAAAAAAAGACAGTTCTACATTACCTTGTTCTCATGAATAAACTGCTTAAGCACAGAGCTAGTTAATTTTAATGTGAATGCTTCGCATTCTTTAAACTGTAAGGGAGAGGCTGTGCCCCTCCTTTTGTTAAGATAGAAATACCACAAACGAAAAGAAATGTGTCCGGTTTAAAAAGTATCCGCCTGGCCAGGACGAATAAACCTTTCAAACTATAACCAGGGACCGAGCTGAATATACTCCCCTTTTGTTGTGAGGTATTTCTCTCTATATTCGGTGTACACCTTTTTAAAACCTTTTAAAATTTAGATTTCATCATGAGCAACTAATATTCATATTTTTTGTACAGATAATAATCAGCATGACTTTCACACAAGAAATCATTCAGGAAAAAATTCATCAGGGTTACAAACAAATTCTTTTACATAAGGTAGCTGTGTATTTTTTTTACAGAGACTTTCACTCTGAGCCCCCACGGGCAAAACAGCACTTCCCTGCTTCTGACTGATAGTGGCACACTCTCTGCCAATGACCAAAACCACCACAATTAAAACAGACACCATTATTCTGAGCTATTATTTCTGATTGATTTCTGAGACCAGCATAAACCATTAGTAGCTTATAGAAAAACAGACAAATAATTATGACAAATAATTGCAATATTTATACTTACACAATATACAATGGTCGTTCAGCTAGATCAGAGATAACAGTCCAGTCGTGCACAAAATTTACTGGACTTAACCAAAAAACTTTGTTTAAAAGGGCCTATCCCAATTCTTCAGTCACAATTTAGGTTTATTAAATTCCCAGAGGGGGTGAAGCATCATATATAAAAATTTACATATATACTCACCACCTTTGTGAATATCCCACTTCTGACACCAAAACTGAAGGAAAACCGTATTCCTTCACCTACGCTTCAGAACCGATAGGAACCTTTCCTCTGCCAAGTACACTGAAGCCTTGTGACTGGATACACCATCTGCACCGTTTGCAGCAGACTTCCCAGGAAGCTTTCACGCCCTGCAACTGTTATCTTTGAGCTTTGATGAACTATCAGGCCTGGTAGACGAACAAAATGAAACGTAACGCAAGCCAGGTTTCAAATCCTTTGTCTCAATTTATTACTCAAAGGGTAATGACTTTTATACAGAAAAAAAAAAGATATTGGTTAGAGGCGTAACATAGGCGTAACATAGGCGTATCTTTGATTAGAGGCGTGATCTAGGGGCAGGACATATTAGTGGCGTGACTTTTGGGACGTGTCTTTTCCCAATACAAGCTATGTCTGACTACATAGCTTATTCATTGTCTGTTATCAAAAGAGACCTTGAGTCTTTAGCAACTATTTTACACTGGCGACCAACTTTATTCTTACTTGACTAGCTCCGCGAATTTAAGAAGATCCCGGTATGTGCGGTTTTGTGTCGTTTTCTCCCGGGGTGTATAGCGTTATTTTCGCGGCTGTGATTTAAGCATTTTATTCCCGCTGTCTGCAATACTGCAATGCCGTGTAAAAACGCATGGGGGCGTTTGCGAGCTGTTGTCTCTGAAGTCTAATACCTTCATGGTTCAACCTACAGTACACAGTCTGTGCGTGCGCAGTAATAGTAAAATTGCATATTTAATTTATTTTAAAGTACAGTACTGTACATGCTCGGACCCTGTTGGGGTGAAGTGAGGGGGTTCCTAACATCTGGGGGAAAATGAATTTTAATTCTATGGTGAGTACTGTCTTGTTGCTGTATTATTTTGGTGGGCTGGCTGGGTACTTCTTTAGGGGGCTGACCATTACTGTACATTAAAATTTTTCTTTTTTTTTCCTCAGAAAAGAAAACGGCTAATGGGGGGATTTCGATGGATAATATTGTACTGTATGCTGATGTTTTCCGGCCGTACAGTATACTGTGTAATAAACCCTGAATAAATAAAACTATGCATTTATTCTACATATTCAGTATCGTTTCATTATGTGTCTTCCACAGTATACTGTACAGTGGTATACTGTACAGTGCCTAACATCTATGGGCAAAAATAATTTTATTCCTAGGTGCCCTAGAACAGAAGTTCCCACGCCAATTGCCCGTGAACTTGACCGCGGCCCTAAGTAGTTCCCACGCCAATTACGCGAATATAATGTAAAATAACCCGTTCTGTGGGTCTGAGCGGGTTGAAATTTACCTGGTCCTCATGCGGGAGGACCCTTGCCATAGTGGCAAAATATCAGCCTTCCAAGACCCCCGAAACCGGAGATACAAAAAGACAGTTTAAAAGCACATTACCAAAGTGGCTTTTTTTCTGCCATGCAAGTCAATGGCAGAAACCTGAATTTTAACATCACCCTGACTCCGTTCTGTTGCCACGAGATTTGCCATGCAATCCTGCCGCAACTAGGACTACATGGTCACCGAATATGAGCCCTCTAGGTTGAACAGAACCGGAGATTACTGCTGGGACCCTGTTGGGGTCAAGTGAGGAGGTTCCTAACATCTAGGGGCAAAATGAATTTTATTTCTAGGTGCCCTAGAAAAGTAGTTCCCACGCCAATTGACCTAGTTCCCACACCAATTGCGCGACCAGCCAGTTAAAAAACAGTGCAGCAAGCCTCTACAGTACATTTGTTACACTGGCAAAGGAGCAAATGGAAACAATGTGAGGCAATTCAACATGGTCTTTTATTGGTGGAGTCAGTACAAAAACATTTATTTACAATATTGAAACATTTAAAGTGCACAGCAATTCAAACCATCAACACACAATAATACATTCTGCAGCCTTTATTAAATTCTTCTGCCACAAAACATTTTTGGTGCATGGGGCACAGGGAGTTAAAGTGACTTGCTTTTTATGTACTGTATTTGGGGGTTGTCTTTGGTGGTTTATTCATCAAATTATTATGATGAACTGCCTTTTGAAATGACACTGCTGTTAACTATTTCAGCCACACACCTCCAGAGTTTTTAATCCCTCCCTAGCCAAGCGTCAATTGGCTGAGTCACCCTAGCCTACAGTACCATCCCCCTCTCTCCACTGGGTCGTTGATCTTCTGCATATTGCCATTGTGTTCTTAATCCGCCCATAGCCGAGCTACAAACACTCAGCACGCCTTCGTCTAATCACACCATCCTCCTCCCCCAACCCTTAGAGGCCTGTTTGAACGGTAATGCTTTGAAAAATCCCCTCTCGAATTTGAAATGTAAATCTGATGTGCACAGCACTGTGAGAATTGAGAGTACACTGATACAGTATTTCTACTATTTCTACTATTTCTTTAGTGTGAAAATATTTGTCAGTCACTATGATTTACAGTCACATGTTTTTAATACAATACAGTACATTCTTTAATATCTTTAAAATAAAAAGATATAAATCCTGGTAAAATATTTTATAAATAAATAAATAAAATAATTCATTGGTGCACTGTAGGGGTGGCTGTCAATGATTATGATTCGCAGGAAAGTGAATACATATTTATTTTATTTTATCAGGAACCAAAAAATACAAATATAAAAATAATCAGGAATAATTCATACAGTAATGCAGTCTTTATTAAGTTATTTTGGCAGCTTGAAATTGGATAACCATTTGGAAAACCTTTGTAAAACATGGGGAAACATGAGTAATGCACATTTATAAGAATATTATTTAATACTACAGTATATACAGTACAGTACTGTAATATACTGTATAATATACTATACTGTATAGTAAAATTAATTTTTCTTTAGTCTTTATCTTTTCCTCATTCTGTCTGCAGTACAGTAGTTCATTGAGAGAGGAGAGGTTTTGTGTACATCATTGCTGCTGTTTATATACTGTAAATTTGACTGTACAAGCAGATTTGACTGGACACAACGCCCCCATCCCCATAGGCCACCGTTTTTCCTGGAACGACAAGAAAATAAAAAATTAGTGCAGTTACTGTTCTGTATTATGGCATAACTACTGTAGGTGGCTGGTGCAGCTTTGTCTGGAAAGAAAAAAAATGGGGCAGGTACTGTAGTAGGCAGTTACTGTAGTACTGTCAAACTAGTGTACTGTATACTGTACTGGAACTACTGTATACTCTGACTACTGTTAAATTCTATGTACTGTAACCTGATGGCTGGTGCTGCTCTCTGTGTAAAGAAAAAACTAACTACTGTATACAGTACTAGTACTCTTACTATCTGGAAAGAAAAAATCTTTGCCATACTTACCTGTAATATACTGTACTTACAATACTACAGCACAGTACTACTTTCCTGATGCTTGCCCATTACGCGCGATGACAATGGGCAACACAGTGGCAATATGGTCTATATATTTATTGCAGCGTTCCACGGTGAGTACATCGTTCCAAAAACTCAGTATGCCTTTCAACAACTCGTCCTTTTTGGAGGGTTTCACCACTTTCCGGATGTGGTCCTTCAGCTGATGCCAGACCATTTCGATCGGATTGAAGTCTGGCGACCTGTCATTGGAAAGAAAGGACAATTGGTATAAGAGCTAAAATCAGTGGGGAACAAAAATGGGACACGGTCTACTGCACTTACTCCGCTAGCGTCTTCACCCAGTTGATGCCGCGCTCAAGGATATGCGCCGTTGACGCAGTGTGCTTGGGATCGTTGTCCTGGTAGAAGCGGTGACCATTGGGGAAGTCGCGTGTGATGTATTGCACAATGTTGTCTTGGAAGAAAGCTTTATTCATGATTCCAATAGCAAGAAAAGAAAAGTGCTCAAAAAACTGCACAATAGTACAGTACAGTGCATACGGTAAGGCAACACTAGTCAAGTACAGTGCATTAGGCGACATTATTATTTGATAAATTTTACCTTCAAAGATGACAATGCATCCCGGTCCACGCCTAGAAATGGCACCCCACACATGCAGCTTCACAGGGTGTTTTGGCCGCGGCTTCAAAGATAAGCGGCCTTTTTTGTGGAACGCAAATCTTGCAAATCTCTCCAGCGACACAGTAGACTCATCAGTGAAGATGCAATCCTGGAAAGTCTCCCCACTGTCGATCCATGCCTGGGCCTGGACCACTCTTTTCATTTTGTTTGCGTCCCGTATCATGGGGTACGCTCTGTAATGACAAGGAATTTTTTTTTTTGCGGCACAGTGCAGTACAGTTTGCTAAACAACACTTTTACCTCCTGTATTGTCCAGTACTAACCTCACACGTCCATATTTCCATCCAATGCTGCGTCTCATCTTCTTTATGCTGGTCTCGGATACAGGGTGAAGGTGGTGAAGAGGCGGTCACAGCAAAAAGTCAGGTTCAGGAACAGTTGAGGTTAAAAGCAGCTTTATTAGTACATGCTGTACATCTCAGAAGGGGGCACTCTGACGCGTTTCGTCCCTCTCCGGGATACAGTCAGATTGTGCTTTTCCTGCAGAGTGTATTTGACCCTTAATGCACTCCTCTCATCATTCTCCTCTCTTATTTTGTCCACCAGAACAGTTGTCTCCCTACAATGTAAAGAAATTATATTGTTTTATTAATATGCAGCAATATAAAATGTATATAAATGTAATGTTGTAATATACAGTACATTAAAAATAAATAGACAAAATATATATACTGTTGTACTATAAATATACAAAATAAATATACTGTTGTAATATAAATATAAATATACAGTACATCCTATTCAGTATATACCGTTGTAAGATTACTGTAATTGAAATATACAAAAAATGTATACTGCTGTACTATAAATATAAATAGACAAAATATATATACTGTTGTACTATAAATATAAATATACCAAATAAATATACTGTTGTAATATAAATATAAATATACAGTACATCCTATTCAGTATATACCGTTGTAAGATTAATTGAAATATACAAAAAATGTATACTGCTGTACTATATATATAAATAGACAAACTACTGTACAGTATGTTGTAATATAAATCAACAGAAATAACAACAGTATTACAGTAGATACAGAACTGTACTGTACTGTAGATGTACAGTACAGTTTTCTATATATTTTTTTTGTTAAGTTTTATAAATATACTTACGCGTTTGTTACCCTTGGTGCCTTTTTCCGGTCTCTATTTTTCCTTGTGCATGATAGCTCACGGTGGTTAATGGCACAACGAGGTCAGAAGTAGCTAACCAGCGTTGGATAGCAGCAATTCGGTGTCCGCTCCTGTACATCTCCTTAATTCGCATGCTGAGATCTTTTGAAATCTTTTTAACAGGCATTGCTGTGAGTAGAAAGAAATACAAACACAAGAATGTATATTCGATGTTTAGTCGATGTGTATTCTATGTGCAGTCAATCCACAAAATGGATGGTGTATTTATACGGTAATGACTCACACGCCCACTTTCAACACCTGTACCTGGCCGCCATGCATAAAAGGTCACACACTTTGCATAGGCCACCACTCCAGGATCTTTATCTGAACTTGCCCGTGTCCAGATACTGCACTGCATTGTGCCACCTGCTTCCATGGAGCATCCCCGGTTCTATGGACGCAAGAACCCTCTCACCTCTGCCGTGCCTGTCATGCTGAAAAAGCGAAAGGCGGTTGCCGTTTCCACGCCAAGGGCAAAGCGACAGGCTAAGGCCAGTAAATAAAACCTTCTGCTGACCCCAAATGTTAAGGGTTTTCTTAGACGTAACCAGAGTATAGAGAAGCAAGGAGCACAGCCAGTGTAGAAATCTGTATGTAATCTGCAGGAAGAGTCCTGTAGAAAAAAATGAAGGGCATGTTTTAACATGTTTTTAAGTTATTTTTTTGTACATATTTATTCTTCAAATTATTTTCATATGTTCTCTATATTCTTACTTCCTTTATGTGTAGCTTAAGTTGTAATTCAATAGGTTCTTTAATTCATTTTTCTTATGCTTTCCCTTTTGTTATTATTTGTATTCCTTAGTTATTTTTATCTTAGCTTTGTATAGCTTCATTCCGTCGTAATGCGTATGCCCATTGAGTAGTAATATACTTATGTCTTGTAGGGATGTTTAATATTGTCTAGGCAATGTTTTCCTATATATAAAGGACAGTAGATGGCGCTCTAACACTATATCTATGTGCAAATAACAGTGAATACAATAAAAATAAAATATATTAAAAATATATAAACTTCACCGTGCAATAAATAAAAGTAAAAACACTCAAACCCTTATAGGACTGTTTCAGGGTCCACACTCAAAGTACAATGGAACGAAATCAGGGGAGCGTCAGTACCTGGAAAAAATATATACAAACTACCATAGTGTATACTGCTAATAAACAAAACATATAATACGGTAGGGCTCCAAGGAGCAACAGAATGCTAGATTTAAGGATTATAGTCCATAACCAGCATATGAATAGGGAGAACGATATCCCAGAAGAGAGACAACAGAGTCAAGGATAAAAAGCCAAATAAAATTTATCCGGAAATGGTAAAAGTCAAGGCTTACAAGATACCGGAGTATAACAGGCGTGGGTAACAGGTTAGAGATGGAACGCCGAGTCGCGACCTCGTGGACCTCCTGCACGTCTGTCTTCTCCGCCGGTATCTGTCCTGTGCTGCAGGCTTGATGCCGATACGTCACTTCCGGGTTTCACGGAACAGTTGGCGCCACCGGAGCATCAGCTGGAGACTGTCTCCCTCAGGATGTCACGTTGAGGGTTACGCTCTACGCGTTTCGCCGTATAGGGTGGACGGCTTCGTCAGGAGTGACGTAGACCCTTAGGAGGATACTATTTATACCCTTCCCAATTGAAATGACCTTTCTCCCTATAGGTCACAATGTATGATGGTCTAATTAGTTGGGTAATTTGTTTACACTCACCGCTATAACAGATCTCATCACAAGTTTATACAAATATATTAAAATACAATTTAAACTTTAATACAATATATAATAATAAAAAATAATATTTTTACTCATAACTAAAAATATATAATAAACAACAGAACACATCTAACTCAATAAAATTCATAAAATAATCCCCACATATTTCTCTTATTAGAAAAACGCCGATTGATGTGTCTCCAAAGGAAAAGAGAAAGAGAAACATTATGAGTATTGATTGAAACAGTATACATAATCTAACAAATTCTTTACTCTTTAGTGTACATTTCATAAACAAGTTCTTATATATACAAACTTATACTCATATGATTAATGTACATCATTCATAGAAAAGCATTTAGTTCGAAATCCACATTAAGTCCCAGTGGAACAAGTGTTTTGAGGGTGAAAATCCAGAAACTCTCTCTCTTTTTCAGAGAGATGATTCTGTTCCCACCTCTCCAGTGTGGTAACACCTGTTCTAACACGGTAAACTTAAGACCTGATGTGTCTCCGTTATGCTTTTGAATAAAATGATTGGACAGAAAATGTGTTGTAATACCTCTTCTTACATTCCCAATATGCTCAAGTATACGTGTTTGTACTTTTCTTGAAGTTTGACCCACATATTTCTGTCTAAATTTTCCGCTTTTATTAATGCATTTTTTATATCCTTATCTTTATAGTTTTTTTCTTTAAACCTATTCTGTAGAAAAGCTGATTGGCTGTGGAAACTGTTATCATCAGAGCAGTTTCTCCTAATGCGTCGTATTTGCCCATATGGGACATTTTGCAGCCATTTAGGGTGATGACAACTATCCATAGATATATAATTATTAATATCAACACCCTTAAAAAAAGTCTTGGTTTTGATAAGACCATCTTCAATGAAAATTTCTAAGTCTAGGAAGTTCACTTTTTCCTGACTATATTCACATGTAAAGTGTAAATTCAACAAATTGTCATTCAGATAATGGGTGAACTGAATAAGTCCCTTTTCGTCACCCTTCCACACGAAGATGATATCGTCTATGTATCTACGCCATAGGCACAAATTTTCACCCAGCTCTGCAACAGACCATATATAGGCTTCCTCCCATGCTCCCATCAGGAGATTTGCGTAGCTGGGTGCAAATCCTGTGCCCATGGCAGTACCACACTTTTGTAGATAATATGTACCCTCGAACAAGAAGTAGTTGTGCTCTAAGATGAATTTGATACCATCGAGAATAAAATTAGCCTGTTCATTTGGCATCTTAGAATCTTTGGCCAATGCTCTGTCAACTGCTTCGTGTCCGTCTCTGTGGTTTATACAGGTATATAGTGACGTGACATCGCACGTCACTAAATACCATCCCTTTTCCCAGACTAGTAGTATACCTTGTTTCTTGCCCATGTGGGCTACAATATGTGGGTCAAACTTCAAGAAAAGTACAAACACGTATACTTGAGCATATTGGGAATGTAAGAAGAGGTATTACAACACATTTTCTGTCCAATCATTTTATTCAAAAGCATAACGGAGACACATCAGGTCTTAAGTTTACCGTGTTAGAACAGGTGTTACCACACTGGAGAGGTGGGAACAGAATCATCTCTCTGAAAAAGAGAGAGAGTTTCTGGATTTTCACCCTCAAAACACTTGTTCCACTGGGACTTAATGTGGATTTCGAACTAAATGCTTTTCTATGAATGATGTACATTAATCATATGAGTATAAGTTTGTATATATAAGAACTTGTTTATGAAATGTACACTAAAGAGTAAAGAATTTGTTAGATTATGTATACTGTTTCAATCAATACTCATAATGTTTCTCTTTCTCTTTTCCTTTGGAGACACATCAATCGGCGTTTTTCTAATAAGAGAAATATGTGGGGATTATTTTATGAATTTTATTGAGTTAGATGTGTTCTGTTGTTTATTATATATTTTTAGTTATGAGTAAAAATATTATTTTTTATTATTATATATTGTATTAAAGTTTAAATTGTATTTTAATATATTTGTATAAACTTGTGATGAGATCTGTTATAGCGGTGAGTGTAAACAAATTACCCAACTAATTAGACCATCATACATTGTGACCTATAGGGAGAAAGGTCATTTCAATTGGGAAGGGTATAAATAGTATCCTCCTAAGGGTCTACGTCACTCCTGACGAAGCCGTCCACCCTATACGGCGAAACGCGTAGAGCGTAACCCTCAACGTGACATCCTGAGGGAGACAGTCTCCAGCTGATGCTCCGGTGGCGCCAACTGTTCCGTGAAACCCGGAAGTGACGTATCGGCATCAAGCCTGCAGCACAGGACAGATACCGGCGGAGAAGACAGACGTGCAGGAGGTCCACGAGGTCGCGACTCGGCGTTCCATCTCTAACCTGTTACCCACGCCTGTTATACTCCGGTATCTTGTAAGCCTTGACTTTTACCATTTCCGGATAAATTTTATTTGGCTTTTTATCCTTGACTCTGTTGTCTCTCTTCTGGGATATCGTTCTCCCTATTCATATGCTGGTTATGGACTATAATCCTTAAATCTAGCATTCTGTTGCTCCTTGGAGCCCTACCGTATTATATGTTTTGTTTATTAGCAGTATACACTATGGTAGTTTGTATATATTTTTTCCAGGTACTGACGCTCCCCTGATTTCGTTCCAATGTTTTCCTATAGTTGCCCTTATCCAAAATGGCCACACTGTCTGTGGGACTTCCTTTTGCCCTTAGATCGGCACTGAGTCGCTCTGCGCATGCGCGATGACGCGCGCAGCGTCATGACGTTATCAGGTTCCGATTTTTGGCGCGAAAAGGCCCACAGGTAAGAGGGTATATAATGGATGTTATTACATTGTGTTTTATCCTTGAAAAAGAACGCTGTGACGTTCGAAACGCTTTGGATGGGTCTTTTGTCACATTAAAGTGCCCTTTTAATCATTTTTCGTTTTGGGTCCTTCATGCTCCGTTTGTGCTGGTGCACTTTTGGTCTCCTTTTTTCCTGTATTGCATATTGTAGCTGCACAGCCTGCCTACCACTCCTAGGATGTGAGTATTGCATATTTCCAGGGGAACCTGCCGATGAGACTGAGGGTGAGTGGGCTTGTACCATCTTCCACCTGTCTTCAGGAGGATAGTACCCATACTATTACGCATTAAGTACTATGTCATTTATTAGTACCCTGGTTTAGTGGTTTGGCTTATTTTTGTTCAATACACCTGCATTTGAGCGCTTCAGCTATTTTCTACATTGCAATATATACTGGTTGGAGCTGCACATGCATAGGTTTTTTGGAGCTTCATTTTTGACTTTATAAGGAAGGTCCCTATTTTTATATTTTTGCTATTTATGCTTATTTTTATAGTTACTTTTTTGTGGCCTTAGTACCCCCTTTGTTTTCCATTATATCGCAATGGAGGAACCAGGGGATAATATGGATAAATTAGAAGATATTTCAAATACTTACTTCTTCAATAATTGTGATGATACGCAAAGAAAAAAACAAGCTTTACGTGTGTTTGACAACATTGTGGATTTGGCTACTACTGACATCTCTGATCTCAAAATCCATTTTCAAAAATTGGAAAGGTTATTGATTCATAAAAACCGCTTATGGTGGGACATTATAAGCTTGGAGAACTATGCTAAATGTAAAAGGATCCCAAGAGGATTAAGGGTGAAGAAGGCCCCCTCTTTTGGTTTTCCAGATGTGGATTTTGAAAATAGATGGGTGGCAGCCCTAAATGGCTGCTCCTTATCCTAATGGAGTTAACAGTGACACAGAAAATGAAGGAGATAGATCAGCTTGATATTCAAATCACAGAACTGCAGAAAAATCTATACAGTTTCAAAGGTTTAAAGGGCTTTAAGGAATTTGATCTTATTCTCTCCAAAACGGTAAAAGATGTGGAATGTGGTATCATGTCTAAGAAACAAAGTAAATATGATCGGGACAGATATGACTATGAAAAGAACCAAGTTTACCATTGGCAGAGGATAAATTCAATTCAAGATAGATCAAACAAGAAAGATACATCACTTATTCAATTCAAGTCTACTCCCAATAAGTCTATTTTAAAGTCTAAGAATGTGGATTATCAGAGTGGCGAATCTGATGTTTCAGATGCAGAGACTGCCTCTACCTCTCATTCTGTATCTTTTGTCAATACATTTGAGAATGATGATCATTGTGGTCGTGGAGCTCCCTCTAGAGGGCGGGGGAGGGGAGGTCGTACCTTTTGGGGTCAGCCACCTAGGTCTGATTCTGGTCAGGACCAGTCCCATGATACTTTTTCTTATCAAAATGTTAATCAACAGAGACAGCAACAACAACAAAAATCTTTCCATTTATTTCAAAAGGACACAAGAGAATCAGAAGAGGGAAGAGGGGGGGGGGGAGGAGGAGGGGGCTACAGGTCCGCCTCCAAAAGGAAGAAGTTTTGAATGATGTATCAAATGTTATAAATATATCAGGAACTGCTCTCTCCCCTATAGAGTTGTCACTACTGGATAAAGGCCTAACATTTTCACCTTCAATGAACTTTAATTTGTTTGAAACCACAATTGATGTGTATAAGTTTGTTCGGAAATTATCCTTGAAAAGTTTTTTGACAATTTTATTCCAAATGTTTCTAGGTCGACCGGAGATGGGGACTTGGATGGGGGGCCACCACTCGCAGTCGAGAGTGATGTCCCCTCATCTGACTCTGTTCCTCCGGTATCTATTGCTTTACATACATTTAATGATTTTTGTACCCTGCAAGATATGAATGATCTTTTGTCTGAACAGACTTCTGATGATATTAGTATTCCTACCTTTTCGGAATGGAATTCTGGCCTAAAAAAGGGCTCTATCTTCTACCCCACTCATGTTAAGGGTCAATTTCTAACTATGTTTGAAAATTTGGTCATTAGGGACCTTCGTCTTCTAGCTCAGGGATTTTCCCTATCACATATAGATCATGACAATTTGAATCAAAGTGAACGTTTAGCTTTAAAACCTTTGAAAAATAACCATGCTTTGGTCATTAAGAGTGCGGACAAGGGGGGTGCGTGGTGGTGCAGGGTAGAGACGGTTACATCAGGGAGGCTTTACGCCAACTGGATGATGGCCGGTCCTATCGTGTACTACCCGCCGATCCCACTCCTCACTTCTTGGAGGTCCTTGCAGAACTGGTTGACTCACGTGTTATTATGGAAGTTTTATCCAAGGAAGAGGTTAAATACATTATACCATCGCATCCCATTATTCCTATCTTCCACCATCTCCTAAAGATCCATAAGACATTGGTCGACCCTCCAGGTCGTCCAATTGTCTCTAGCATTGGATCTTTGGGAGATGGTCTGTCAAGATATGTAAATGGTTTTCTTCAGCCATTTGTTAGGAAGTTGCCTTCATTTATACGGGACTCTGGTGATCTTCTTGATCAGATCAAAAATGTCAAATGGGGCAATCATTACTTGTGGGTAACACTTGATGTTACCTCTCTGTATTCAGTTATACAACATGATCATGGGATGGCTGATGTCCGCCAATTTATTGAGATACCAGAAATTTCAATTTTTCAGTCGGCTTTTATTTTGGACGCTATTCACTTTTTACTCACGCACAATTCCTTCACATTTAATAATAAGTTTTATTTGCAACTAATTGGCACTGCTATGGGCACAAGTTTTGCTCCTTCTTTTGCTAACTTATTCATGGGGTGGTGGGGAGCACTCTTTATTTATTCAAGCACTAATTCTTTCCGTCACAATATTGTTTTTTATAAAAGGTTTGTGGACGACTTAATTATTATTTGGAAAGGGGATGTCACTACACTTCACGCTTTTGTATCTTATCTTAATGACAATATTTGTAACTTAAAATTTACATTACATTTTCATTTTCCAAGGTACACAATTGGAGACTTTCTAAGGTGAAATTATAAAGAGGCTTTATTGTGCCTTTTCCTTAACATTAGGAAACCATCCAAACAAGGGGGGAAACACAGCTTCTATTCACTTGGGAGTGGTTCTAGTGAAATACCATGCAATCCACAACTCCCTTAGTTAAGCATGTCTCCCAGCCCCAAAACATATAGCATGAAATAAGAAGATATAAGAAGTCTCTTAAGAATGAAAGTCTTATCTGTTCCTTGGAAGGAAAATCTTCTCTGGTTCAGCTCCCTTCCCTCAGGGTGTGTCAGCATTCAGGTTTAGAAGTTTTCCCTGTGTCTTGTAAGCAGCTCTGCTGTTTCTTCTGGCAGGGCTCAAGACTGTTGTGAGAGCCAAAGACAATCTCTGCTCTCTCTCCCAAGTTCAGCTCAGGTATGAACTAAGGAGACACCCTTCCTGTCTCAACAGACAGGCTTTTGTAAGCAATCTAAATCAGACAGGAGGGGTTTATTAATTGACTACCAGCAGTTAACCACCACACTGCTAGATTAAAGGCACATTACTTGAACAGGGATTACTTCCCTGTTACAGAAGCCCACAGATAGAAACAGTACTTTACATTCTTCTACTTTTCACCCAGAGCGTCTGAAACAAATGCTACCATTTTCTCAAAAAATTAGAGCTACACGCATAATAGACAGGCCTACAAAATTGGATGAGACTCTAAAAGAGATTGAGGAGAGATTTGTTGAAAGGGGACATACCAGGTCTGAAATTATTACAGCATTTAATAAATCTCCACAACCAACTTGTACAGTGATCGTCTTACATTTGTAAGTAAATTTACAACTGCCAGTGGTTTTATTAAAAAAACACTTAAAAAACACTGGAAAGTATTACAGACTGACGATACACTTAAGGATGTCCGCAAAAATTTCCCACGTTTTGCTTATAAACGTGGAGAGAATCTAAAGGACATCCTGATTAAGGCTGATAATGAGAAACATTATATCACTCCACATTTCTTGAGTTCACCAAAGGTAGGTTGCTATAAATGATATGGATGTAGCATTTGCAACAGTCTTAACACTGGGGACAAGTTTTACCATCCCAGAAGTGGCAAATTGTTCAATATCAAAGAGCGTATCACCTGCACAACTGTGAACATAGTCTACATGATTAAATGTCCATGTGGACTGTGTTATATCGGTAAGAGCAATCGTATGCTCAAAACTAGATTTATTGAACACAAGAGTAAAATCAGTAACCGTGCAGAGGATACTGCTCTTATTAGACATTGCTCTGAATTCAGTCATCCAATATCCTCATTAAAACTAATGGGTATTGAACACATTAAAAAAGCTAGGGCAGGTCTGTATAAGGATGTTTTACTATTACAACGTGAATCATTTTGGATTCACACCTTAGATACTGTATATCCTAATGGATTGAATGACTATTTGTTATTATGGTGCTTCATTGAGGAACGATGAAATTATCTCTTTCCTATTAGCCATAGGTTGCTGCCACTGCTTGCTGTATTGGATATAAGGATATAAACTGTCAGGTCAGTGTACCTCTAGGGCTGTGTATTCTAAAACTGACAAAGACAAACCTTTTTTTTAATCATTTTTATTATCACTCACTTTGCACAGTAGGATTATATATTAGCAGTCAGTTCATATAGTGGTGTACTGATTTATCCCCTTTTTCCCTTTTTTTGCACACATCGTGGACTCCTGATGATGAAGATATTCTCCCCATTGATTGACATAAAGGACGCACCGAGGGACCACTACAGAGGAAGACTGAAGATCAACTCATCCCCTTTAAGCTGGCTGACCGCCAGCGGAATGACAAACGCATGCGCAGTGACTGACACACAGTCTGCGCTTTATGCGTTCCAAAGGGAGGAAGAATGAAGGAGATCGGAAGGACTCTTAACTGCGCATGCGCGAACATGAAGCACAGGATATGAGACAACGTGCTGGTAGAATACTGGACACAGATGCGTTCCAGCAGCTAAGGACCCGGAATGATGACGTCAGCAAGATGGATGCCGAACAACACGGAAGTGGGGAGGATACAGATAACACGATGCACAGAGGAATACTAACCTCTGTTGGAGATTACCTACTTAAGAATATGTACTGGACATTGGCTAAAGGGACAAATTCAGCACATGGATACCATCACCACTAATTGAACAGGTTGCATTATGGGGGTTTGGGGCACTATTTATATGTTGTTTGAAGGGATTGTGTTTATGCCATGTCACTTGATAAAGACCATTACGGTCGAAACGTTGTGTTGGCTCAATAAATGAGTTTGGATATGCTAAATCCGTTGTGCCCTTTGTTCCTTTCATTGTGCATACAAATTTAACACCTTCATCCCCAATACGATTAAGGACTAATCAGCCGGTCACACTGCCTTTATTAATGCGCTGGTTAATCCTGAATATCGTCACACCCACGGCCCCCATTCAAGTCAAGCGGCTAACAAGACAGGTGAATACAATGTAGCAAGTAAGCACTCCAACTGAGATCGCAGACCACTTATCCAATTGAGTTTGTGGTTCAGCCGTCTGCGGCTTAGGAAGTGATACTTAGCTTCAAAGTATCTGTCCGACCACAGGCGCACTTCTTCAATCAGCGCTTGGCTGAACGCTGGAAGCTCCCCCTTGTGCCGGAAAAGAAATTGGCACAATACACACACATTTCTAATACAGCAGCTAGGATCTGGGCTGCAAACTGGGGACAATAAAGGTGATACTGGGGAAACATGGTATTGCAGTTCACATATAATTAACCTCTCAGTCCCAACGCGATGTGGCGGTTAACCAACCAGGTATAATATCTTTATTATTGGCCTGATTAACCCCCTCTCGCCACACCCTTTTGTCCCCAAACGTTTTTGCGTGCGGGTGAAACATGGACAAGCGCACAGGGTGATGCAGACTTGGGATCGTGCCCAGATAGTTGTCTGGTGTGAGGGTTATGGCTTACCGATGTCTGGTCAGTCAAAGGTGCAACTGGAGGAAGATTTGGAAAGGCATGAAGCAGGCATTGCATATCCTGAGGGCATGGAGCCTGTTGCTGCATCTGCAGTGGTTACACTTCAGCCCAGGGTGCAGGAGATTATTCCAGCCTTGGGGGAAGATGGACAAGGGGAGGAAGAGGGTTCTCACCAGAATATTGGTGAAGGACTGGATCTGGGGTATGCGGGGGGAATGTTCCCTATAATTCCAGTAGTCCCCGTGGCTACAGGGCTCGCTAACTCTGGACTCACAGCACTTCTTGCCTCATGGGGGGAAAACTCTACAGCTGATGAGCAAATTCGCATGCTGTCAGCTATACACGGACAAGTGTCCACTCACTCTCACTTGGTCAATGCAGGCTGATCCCCAAGTCAATCACCACCGCTTCAACAAGTTTGTCTGTGGCACAGAAAAAATTGACGGATTTTTATCAGACTTTGAGACTATGTGGGTCATACACTAAGCAGCGAAAAATTGCATTCACCAGGGGTTTGAACACGCCATATTTTGTGCGTGTTGCCCTCACAGTATTAAGGAAGGGCCGAATCCCTGGCGAATCACTGCGAGAGCAACATTTCAAAATATGGCGATTAGCCGGTGGCGAGACAGTCTGCCTGCCGATAAGCTGCCGATAAGCCGTCCCCTGCCGAGATCAGGCTGCAGCAGAGAAAGATACGCCACACTCTCGGCGCAAACCTCGGCCCAAATAAAAATATTTGGAATAACATTTTATTCATAGTGTAGATGTGCAGGGGCTCTCCGCAGCTGAACCGCATTGGTTTCAGGTCCAGGGACCCCCTGCTTCCCGAGATACAGGCCCCTTTATGGGGTGCCGGTATCCCTCTGCATTTAAATGTCCCGATCACGAGACCGAGGAACGTAAACAAAGCAGAGGGATACCGGCACCCCATAAAGGGGCCTGTATCTCGGAAAGCAGGGGGTCCCTGGACCTGAAACCAATGCGGTTCAGCTGCGGAGAGCCCCTGCACATCTACACTATGAGTAAAACATCCATATCAATAAACAGTAATTCATTTCCATAGCGGCTATGTAGCGGGCACGTCGCGTCTTGGACGCTATAAAGATGGCGGCGACACTGCCACCCGATGCCGCAAACTGGGGCCTGTAACTCGGGAAGCAGGGGGTCCGTGAGCCAGAAATCAATGCGATTCAGCTCAGGGGATCCCCTGCTCCCGCACAATATTATTAAAATACATTAATGCTGCTTCATTACCATAGCGGTTAATACCGCTACGGTCATGAAGGGGTTAAGCCCTCCCGCTACCCAATCGCAAGGCCTAAGCACCCACCGTTGGGGCTAATACCCACTTCACCCACCCCCGCTACCCACAATAAAAACAATACACACTACAGCCCCACAATAAATATATATATAAATAAACAACACAGAATAAAATACCTATATACTCTCTTGAAGTAGGGTCATTTAGTTTAACCCTTTGGCCGAAGCATTGTAAGCTTGCGAGCCGCGACAAGGCAGACCCCGTTCGCAAGTCCTAACACTACCAGAAACAATACTAATATATATCTCTATTAGGATTACAATTATCATTT
This sequence comes from Ascaphus truei, assembly GCF_040206685.1. Lineage (NCBI taxonomy): Eukaryota > Metazoa > Chordata > Amphibia > Anura > Ascaphidae > Ascaphus > Ascaphus truei. Next base: position 490,675,874 of record NC_134484.1, read on the forward strand.
ACCTCTATTAGGAGGGAGAAAGACCAACAATGTATCCAGCAAAATGAAAGGACCTGCTCAGGGGTTCCCATTAAGAGCTTACTGGGGTTGTGTGTTTTAATATAATATATATATATATATATATATATATATATATATATATATATATATATATATATATATATATATATATATATATTGTGGGGCTGTAGTGTGTATTGTTTTTATTGTTTTATTCTGAAGCACTTATTCCCATGACCTGTTATTTATATATTATTTGTTATTTATATGATTACAACACATATTACTACTGTGAAGCGCTATGTACTTTTTTGGCGCTATATAAATAAAGATATACAATACATGCAATGACTGCTTGAAAACTGGAACGCATGGACATCACCAAACTCTGGATTTCCTTCTTTGTGATGCTTTGCCAGGCCTTTACTGCAGCTGTCTTCAGTTGTTGTTTGTTTGTGGGTCTTTCTGCCGTAAGTTTTGTCTTCAGCACGTGAAATGCATGCTCGATCGGGTTGAGATCAGGTGATTGACTCGGCCATTGCAGAATATTCCACTTCTTTGCCTTAAAAAACTCCTGGGTTGCTTTCGCAGTATGTTTTGGATCATTGTCCATCTGTATAGTGATGCGCCATCCAATCAACTTCGCTGAATTTGGCTGAATCTGAGCAGACAATATATCCATATTCACTTCAGAATTCATCCGGCTGCTTCTGTCTTCTGTCACATCATCAGTAAACACCAGTGACCCAGTGACATTGTAAGCCATGCATGCCCATGCCATCACACTGCCTCCACCGTGTTTTACAGATGATGTGGTATGCTTCGGATCATGAGCCGTTCCAAGCCTTCTCCATACTTTTTTCTTCCCATCATTCTGGAACAGGTTAATCTTAGTTTCCTCTGTCCAAAGAATGCTGTTCCAGAACTGGGCTGGCTTTTTTAGATATTGTTTGGCAAAGTCTAATCTGGCCTTTCTATTCTTGAGGCTTATGAATTGTTTGCACCTTGTGGTGAACCCTCTGTATTAACTCTCGTGAAGTCTTCGCTTTATGGTAGACTTGGATAATGGTATGCCTACCTCCTGAAGAGTGTTCTTCACTTGGCTGGATGTTGTGAAGGGGTTTTTCTTTACCATGGAAAGGATCCTACGATCATTCACCACTGTTGTCTTCCGTGGACGTCCAGGCCTTTTTGTGTTGCAGAGCTCACCAGTGCGTTCTTTTTTTTCTCAGAATGTTCCAAACTGTTGATTTGGCCACTCCTAACGTTCCTGCTATCTCTCTGATGGATTTTCCTTTTTTCTGCAGCCTAAGGATGCCCTGTTTCACTTGCATTGAGAGCTCATTTGACCGCATGTTGTGGATTCACAGCAACAGCTTCCAAATGCAAATGCTACACTTGGATTCAACTCCAGACCTTTTACCTGCTTAATTGATGAAGAAATAACAAAGGAATAGCCCACACTTGTCCATGAAACAGCTTTTGAGTCAATTGTCCAATTACTTTTGGTCCCTTGAAAAAGAGGGGGCTACATATTAAAGAGATGTAATTCCTAAACCCTCCTAACGATATTTTCTCAACCCAGGGGGAGCATGTAGGAGAAAACACAACAGACAAAACACACTCAGTGCAGACTATATGGTTCAGGTGTGAGGTAATAATGATGCTTGGCCTCTATGTGCTGCCTACTCACAGGATGTAGGTAGGATAAGTACAGTGGCGTGATCAGTAGAAAGTGGTGGGTCCCTCTAACCATACACAGGAAGCAGCTGGGACATGTAAACAGTGTATGAACATATAAACGACGCATATGGAAACGGAGCTTTCTTGTTAACCAAAATACACAGTCTTCTCACATTTGGGGCACTTGGATGCCATGTCTGCTGCCTGGCTGTGCAGGGTCCTTTGTGCACCTCTTGCTGGAATTGCTGCCTGTGCTGCTGTTCCCAAGACTTGCAGAGTGTAAGGGTTTAATTTCGAAGTGACAACGGATCGTCTCCCTTTTCTGGATTTCGTTAGAACTGGCGATTCCTAAACGGAGCCCAATGGGACAGAACGAGAATATTTTCCTTGCAGCAAAGATATAGGGTTGGCAAGTTGCGCCCCTAGCCATGAATGGACACAGATAAATCCGCGCACCCACTTGCACAAGTGCTGGGGTGCCTCAGAGACTTTGTTTAGTTCAGTGGACTTTATATTTCGTTTGCTCTTCCCAGTAAGTGTTTTATCCCGTGTAATTGTGTAAGATTGTGTGTTTTTCAGAAACAAAATAAATTACAATTTATTTCACCTCCCTGTCGAGCTCAATTGCAGATCCCGGTATATATTGTGTAGATAAGACTTGGTCTCCCGTGACATTTACCCTTTATTAAAGTCTGAGTCTTGCAGGGAGCTGGTTAATTGACCATGCTCATCAGGCATGCTTAAAAGCCTGCTGCAAAAAAAGCAGGGGAGCTCTAGCACAGAGAGAGTCTGTGCTGCTAGAGAGATCCCAGGGGAAGAGAGACTCTCTGTTCCAGGCATCACTAGTCCCTGGAACCCACCACAGGGATCCCCCCCACAGACACCATAACAGATCCTAGACTGACGTGGAGAGCACCCTGCCTACAGGTACCTCTCTTTGGACTTGTGTCAAAGGTTAATAAGAAGCCTAGCCTTCCAGCCTCAGATAGGGACTGCTGAATGTTAGTCAGTCCCCTACTGTATGTAGCATCCCTGAGTGTATCTGTGTGAACAGCCCTCAGCACATTGATAGGACAACAGCAGCCGCAGGGAGAGATACAGAAAGGGACTGTGTGTGTGTTGCTGGGAATAAAGCAATAACAAAGCAGCAGCATATATCCTGCAACTCCCAGAAGCCTCTGCTGCTGTAATCAGACATGCTCAGACCAAGGGAGACAAGACTTATCCCAAGAGAAGGAGGGAGCATCTAAATCCTAACCGCAGGCGCAGGGATTCCCACAAGGACCGCTATACTGACAGCCTTGCGTGCCGCCCCTGCTGAGAGTGACCGATCCACCAAATGTCTCCGGTGTTTTACCCTCTGTACACATCCCCTACAGGCCTAAATCCACAATAGGGTGCTAAGCTTTAGAACGCCTTTCCTCCCGTTCACTGTGGATAGGACTAATGCTGACTAATGCTTACTTAGCACCTTCTGTGCCTCTGGGCCAGTGTGTGGTAACACAGGGAAGATGTATTTGCATTTTATTGACATTCATGTCTTGCATATTTATGAATTCTGTGGGAGCTTAATTGCTTCATCTTCTACTACAGTAAGTAGTTACATTCCTGTCGCTAATTGCAACACCTTTAATACAGAGCCATCAATCATTCCAGCAACGTGCGGGCTATTTGAAAGGAATCAGTATTTATCTAAAAGTGCCCAGACCTATCTGTTCCTCCTGAGGGCGAAACACGCCTGTCACCACTCCCCGGAGAGGTTATAAAGTGAGGTGCTGAGTGTAAAGAGCAGACAGTCCCGAGACAGCGGCAGAGAGGAGACAGGCACCTGAAACTTACAGGTAACATAGCACCTGTTCATATACATAGCACTTACACACACACAGCACATACAGTATACACACACACACAGCACCTATACACACACACAGCACCTATACATACATAGCACCTCTACATACACAGCACCTGTACATACACAGCACCTCTACATACACAGCACCTGTACATACACACAGCACCTATACACACACACAGCACCTATACATACATAGCACCTCTACATACACAGCACCTGTACATACACAGCACCTGTACATACACAGCACCTGTACATACACAGCACCTCTACATACACAGCACCTCTACATACTCACACAGAGGAAAGGGCATACAGTGAGAAACAAGAGAAACAAACAAAAAGCGCAACAGATAAATTGATAAAACATCTATATATGTAAATCAAATGCGTCCTAAACACCTGTGGTTTCCCTAAACCACATTAACTACTGAACTAAACATAATGGTGTTCATGGCGCATTATTGATAAATAGTGCAATATAATGTGCAGACATCCCAGTGCTAAAAATATATAAACACTAATTACACATGTACTGCTGCCCTATGGGACCGAATCCTCTGGGCTGTAAGCTCCTGGTAAACCTCATATGAAGAATAAATAAATAAAGGATTCGGTACCATGGAGCAGCAGTACATGTGTAATTAGTGTTTATATTTTTATCACTGGGATGTCTGCACAGTATATTGCACTATTTATCAATATTGCGCCATGAACACCATTATGTTTAGTTCAGAAAGGGCATACAGTATCTTTGTAATATTGCGGATGAAAAAATGACAGGATTTAGCTACCTTTTGAATGTGAGAGGAGAATGAAGGAGAGGAGTCGAGTGTGACCTCTAGGCAGCGTGCTTGTGCTACTGGGTTAATAATAGTACTTCCAACAGTAATGTGGAAGGAGGTAGTAGGGCCAGGTTTGGGAGGAAGTATGAGGAGCTCTGTTTTGGACATTTTAAGACAACGGAGGGCCATCCAGGATGATATCCCAGAGAGACATTCAGAAACTTTGATCTGTACAGCAGGTGTAAAGTCAGGGGTTGAAAAGTAAATTTGTTTGTCGTCAGCATAGAGATAATATTTGAACCCAAGAGATGTGATTAGGTCACCTAGAGAGAGTGTATAAAGAGAAAAGGGAAGAGGTCCCAGGACAGAGCCCTTAGGTACCCCCACAGAGAGATCGATAGAGGAGGAGGTGTTTGCAAAAGAGACATTGCTAGTACGATGGGAGAGGTAAGAGGAGATCCAGGATAAAGCTTTGTTATGAATACAAAGAGCATGGAGAATGTGAAGGAGGAGAGGGTGGTCCACGGTATCAAATACTGCAGAGAGGTCGAGTAATATGAGCAGAGTGTAATGACCTCTGTCTTTGGCAGCATAGAGGTCATTAGTTATTTTAGTGAGGGCTATTTTAGTGGAGTGAGCAGTGCAGAAGCCAGATTGTAGAGGGTCTGGGAAAGAATTGGTGGTGAGAAAATGGAGCATGCAAGAAAATACAAGACGTTCAAGGAGCTTAGAGGCAAAAGGCAGGAGGGAGAAAGGACAATATTTTGAAAGACAGGTAGGGTCAAGCTTGCTGCTTTTGAGTAATGGTATAACTGTAATTGTTGCATGTTTGAAGGAGGAGGGAAAAATCCTAGAGTAGAGGGAGGAATTAAACATTTGTTTGAGTGTAGGGATTATAGTAGGAGCAAGAGGTTTTAGGGAGGGAAGTGGTAGAGGGAGAAGAGGAGATCAGCAATGATACTTTCACCTCTGTGACAAATGAAAAAGAGTTGAGGAAGGCAGGAGGAGAGTTAGGAAGAGGTGTAGGATGATAAGAGGATACAAAGGGGATGTCCCGATGTATAGATTCCACCTTTTCCTTCAAATAGTCACAAAGTCCGGAGGTGAGTTGCAGGAAGAAATAAAGGCAGAAGAGGGTGGTCTGAGTAGGGATTCAAAGACAGAGAAGAGTCTGTGTGGGTTAGACTTTTGCATATTGATTAGTGAAGAAAAATAGGTTTGTTTAGCGTGAGAGAGTTCAGAGTTGAAACTGGATAGCATAAATTTGTAGTGAAGGAAGTCTGCCAGAGTCATTCAGACGAACGAGTGGAGGAACGCAGCATACACGTGTGTAAATTTAGCCAAAGTCTGGGGTTAGAAAGACGGGTGCGACAGAGAGAAAACAGGGCATGTAGATCAAGAGAGGAGGATAGGGAAAAGTTGAAGTTCCTGACCAGGTTGTCAGGGTCAGGAGCAGAACTGAGACAGGAGGGGGAGGAGCGTAAAGTGGAATCAAAAACTAGTAGTTTAATAGAACGCAGGTCTCTGCAGAAATGAGGGGTAGATGGAGTTGGAGAAGTGGGGAAGAGAGAGAGAAAATTAGATGAGATAATGGTCAGAGAGAGGAAAAGGGAAAATGGAGAAATCAGAGAGAGAAAAGTTTTTAGTGAAAACCAGATCTACTGCACCGACACACTTTATTCGAGCAAATACCCAGTATGTACCTGGCAGATACCTGGAATGCGCCGCTCCTCACCTCTGACAAGCCCCGTTGTGTTTGCCTTCCCAGCCTGGGTTCATGCCTGGCTGACGGGCGGCTGATCTGTTAAATGATAATGATTATGATTTAATAGGCTGCAATGCTTCGCGTGTCTACCAGATGGCATAAATTCATGAATTGTAATGCAGTATATATATATATACTGTGCAGTATTGCAGCCAGCGGGAATAAAATGCTTCAATCCCTGCTTGGAAAATACCTCAATGCACTCGGGCAGAAAACAGTCACAAACCTCAATACACCCGGGTATACCCGAATTCGTGGGACTAGCCCAGCTCGAATAAAGTGTGTCGCCAGTGTAGGTAGTGGCCATCCTTGTTGGTGTTGGCCACAGCCCACTGTCGGAGGCCAAAAGAAGAAGTTAGAGAGAGAAAGCGGGAGGTCCAAGGGAGAGAGGGGTCATCAATGTGGCAGTTGAAGTCCCCAAGGAAAAGTACAGGGGAGTCGGAGGAGAGAGAGAAGGAGAGCCAGGATTCAACGTGAGAGAGAAAGACAGAAGGGGGAAGAGTAGAGGTAGGTGGGCGATAGATGACCGCCACGTCGGCAGGGAGAGCAGAACATGGCTGGACAGTGTGAGCCTCAAAGGAGGGAAAAGAAAGCGATGGAGGAATAGGAAGGATTCAGTAACGGTAGAGAGCGGAGGAGCCCCACCCTCTACCCCTGCCATCAGGGCGTGGAGTGTGGGAGAGAGGCCACCATAAGAGAGGGCAGCTTCCAGAGCAGAGTCAGACTGAGTGAGCCAGGTCTCAGTTATAGCAAATAGGAGCAGAGAGTGAAACAGAAAGAAGTCATGCACAGAGAGGAACTTGTTAGAGAGGGAGCGAGCATTCCAAAGGGCACAGGAGAAAGGGAGAGAGGAGGGAGGGTGGCAGGGGATGGGTATGAGGTTGGAGGGGTTGACACCAGAAGGAGTAGAAGTTGCATGTGGGAGGCGAGGTCGAGATCATGTAGAAATAAAGCAGGGACCAGGATTGGGATCGATGTCCCCAGAAGCAAGGAGGAGAAGCATGGAAAGAAAGAAAATGTGTGAGGATGATTTGTAGGGGTATGTTTTAGTGCAGGGGGTATATATGTGTAGTGTCAGAGGGCTAACCATGCAAAGAGGTTCCAGGACAGTTAAGGTAAGGTAAACTCCACACTGCCGGCCCTTCCTTCCTCCCATGATTGCCCTATTCTCTGACGCTGGCTTCACAAAAGTGTAACCACTCAGAGTGTCTCATAACGTATAAAAATCTCAATCAATTACCAAAAAGGCATTCTTTTGTTTTAAACATTATTATTTTTATAAATTACAAGACCGTGTGAGTGCCTACACTTTTGTGTTTTATGCTAGATACTGATCCTCCTGGATTTCATTGGTCATGCTCCCATGGGCACATATACCATGGTACCATGCGTGCTCCTACCAAAGGACATTATGGCACTGGCATCAGACATGTCCTCTGTCTCCTGGGGCAGGAGAGGTTTCACAGATTCATCTATATAACCTACTCAAGGCCGATGCAATAGTATTTGTCACCCTAGGCTAACCTTCAGCTGGGCACCCGCCCTCCCTCCCCCCCCCCTTTTTCTCCCCCAAAATGTCTATGTGGGCTAGACTTGCTCCGGCCTGATACAATCCTCTCTCAATCACCCCATCAATCTTATTCCCTCAGCCCTTTTCATGCTCTCATGCCTGTTAATCCCCTCTTCATCCTCTCTCACCACCATCATCCTCTCTCACCCACTTCATCCTCTCTCACCCCCTTAATCCTCTTTAACCCCGCCCCCCTTACCTGGCTGAAGAGGTCCTCCCTGACACTGGAAGTTCTCACTTTCTTCCAGGTGATGGGGCATCCTCTGCACAGATGCCACCGCTCTCCTCCTCTGCAAGTTCTCACTTTCTTCTTTTCTCTGCAGTGCACATTTCCTCCTCCGCTCTGTTACAGAGGGTGTAGAAAGTGGGAGCACAGCAAAAAGTTTTCCAAGAAATAATAACTTGAGGGCAACTCCAAGTAAAAATAAAAAGGTTTTAGTTCATCAGCTCACAATATGAGTGTTAGAAACAAACGCACCAACGCGTTTCATCCGTGGGACTTTGTCAAGGTGTAATTTAAACAACAAGTACTCTAAAATATATAGCGTCTTTTGTTCGCGCCAAAACATACCAGTGTGGCGTCATGCCTGCGCGTCTGAGGCCCGTCGCGCCGATGTGACACCTCCCCCAGTAAGCCAGACTAATCCGGCGGCGGAGTGACGTCACAGTCCCGCGACACTGCCCCAGGCTGAAATGCAAGCAAGCGCCACACCTGATAGGCTGTGGGAGTCATGTGACCTGACTGTTTAAACAAAACAAACTTTATTATTACAATAAACAAACTCGTTTAAAATATATAATTAGACAAGAAAACTATGAAAAAAATGACGAAAAAAATGAAAAAATACTAAGAGATATAAAGATAACATGTTGACATAATGCAAACAACAAATAATAAAAAAAACTATAACTTGATCCCTAAAAAAAATGATTAAATATAAAAAAAAAATATGAATAACAAAGTTTGACAAGCAATTATAAGTACATATAGATTCCAAAGAAAATAAACATATATTCCCCTAATGTTTGTGATATAATGATTATAACTTTCACCATAAAGTAGGGTAACTAAAATGAGAGTTTAAAGCATCAATAAATTTGTATAAAAATAAACACATGATGTTCAGAGCATACACTTATATGTGAGCACCATACTCTCGCAATCGCTCCTCTGCGACTGTTCTGCCCCCGCGAGTCACACCGCCACCATTACTCACCTCATCCTCTGCCCCCCCTCCCCACAAAATGTGCCACCTTAGGCTGCCTAATGGTTGCACCAGCCCTGCCTCCTCACCAACCTCTCCCCACATGCTCCCCTCTTCACCCCTCTCTCACTCCTTACCACTCCTCTTTATTTTGCCTCCCAACCCTCTCTTTCTCCCACACCCCTCTCTCTCCGCTTCCCTCTCTTTCACCAGCCCCTTTTTCTCCCCCCGACACACCTCCCACTCACCCCTCTCTCACTCCCCCTCTCTCTCAACCCCATCCCTGCCTCTCACCCCTCAACCCTCTCTCTCACCCCCACCCCTCTCTCCCCATTTCCCTATCTCTCTCCCCCCTCTCCTCCTCCACTATCAAAGCCCCTCCCCTCTCCCCCCCACACCCTCTCTCTCACCCCAAACCTCGAAACATTCTCTTTCACCTGAGCCCACTCAAACCCCGCACTCTCACCCCCTCACATTTAATTCACACCCTTATCACCTCTCTCACTCCATTCCCTCTCTCTCACTCCCCCTCCCCTCTCTCACCCCCACCCCTCTCTCCCCCTCTCCTTATCTATCTCCCCCGTCTCCCCCTCCTCTCTCAAAGCCCCTCCCCTCTCCCCCCCACACCCTCTCTATCACCCCCAAACCTTCTCTCTCACCCGAGCCCTTTCTCACTCCCCGCGCTCTCACCCATCCCTTTATTTCACACCTTTCTCATTTCTCTCACTCCCTTCCATCACTCTCATTCCCCCCTCCCCTCTCTCTATCACCCCTCCCCCTCTCTCTCACTCCCTCCCCTCTCACTTACCTGCCTCTCTTTCCCTCCCCAATCCCCATTTTTTCATCCCCCACACCCCACATTTTTACACCCCCCCCTTATCCTGAATAGTGATGTGCAGCAGAGTGAGCAGGTTATAGGTACTCCACAGTGAAGTGTGACAGCAGCTTGGGAAAGCAGCCTGCTCTGCTCCTGGCCTCCCACACACCCCCCAAAATGGGACGTCCTAGGCAACCACCTAGGTCTGCGAGTGGTTGCATTGGCCATGAACCTACTCTCTCTCTCTCTCCACACATAGGATCGCTGGTAGCTGTAGGAAGCCATGCTTCTCCTCTGTACCTTCCTCACCCTCTGCCTCAGCACAGTGCACAGCCAGTTCCCCAGAGCCTGCACCACAGATGAAGCTATAAGGGACAAGAGATGCTGTCCGGCCTGGGAGGATGGAAGCCCCTGTGGTTCCCGCTCAGGGAGGGGTAAATGTCGGAACTGGGTGGTATTTGTCCCATTTGCAGCTGGTAAAGTCCCCCAGTATGATGATGACCGCCTGGACTGGCCCCGACACTATTTTAACAAAACATGTGAATGCTTCGGAAACTACAGCGGTTTCAACTGCGGTGACTGCAGATACGGCTTCCATGGAGAGGAATGTGATCGGAAAAAGACTGTGGTTCGGAGAGAGATCCGGGAGCTGTCGTTACTGGAGAGGAAAAGATTCTTTAGTTATTTGGCACTAGCGAAGACCACAAAGAGCAAAGACTTTGTTGTCATGACCACTGGAGACAGACATCACCGAGACACGTATCGCTTTGTGGATGCTACAATCTATAATGTCTTCTCCTGGATTCATTACTACTCTACAAAGGCAATCATGATGAACAGCTCCTTTGATGGCTCACGTAGCTATGCCCATCGAGGTCCTGCTTTTCCTGGCTGGCACCGTCTTGGTTTCATGTTTTTAGAGAGACAAATCCAGCTTTTGACCAGTGATGAAGACTTTGCTCTTCCATATTATGATTGGCGCGGAGAGAAGAACTGCTCAATCTGTACTAACGACTTCATGGGAGATAACGATGTGCAGGGGATCCTTGACCCATATTCCTACTTTGCTTCCTGGAGGGTGAGTGATGTTTTATTTCTAATTCCCAACTTCAAACATAAATGGCAAAAGGGCCATCAGAACGGCAAACATTAGAAATAAAGAGATTGCAATTTAAAGTGAAATTAATCCCAAGTACATGAATACTGAAAGGATTAGAACAGAGGCCCCTTTCAGGGTTCAATCGGACAGAATATTATTAGTGATAAGGTGAAAGCAGAGATATTAAACCAACGTTTTACCTATGTGTCCATGAACACCAAACATGAGTCATGCACCTATGTAATTCTATAGTTATACGGTATGGATGGAGAGTCCGGGAACATCTTAGTTTGTCTCATGTTGACACACTACCTAATTTGTACCCTGCCGCTGAGGTGCACTCAGCCAGTTACATCACCTTCAACCTCAAAGGTCACGTACCAGATGATCCTGTACCCTTATCTCTGTTTTACATTAATAAATGTTGGGAGTTGAACAAAGAGGGGCTCGCTGTCTCCTTAAGGGTTCAATGTCAGGGACTTACTGTACCAGGCAGGCAGATTAGCAGCAACATTATATCTTCACTGTAAGAATACTGAGGTTTCAGTCTGACAGTGTCTCTATCTCCCAAATCCTGAGGAAGGGTTTGTTCTCTCTCTATAAATATGTAATTATATTTACTGCCAATCAATGCCTGGCATGTTCATGTGACTTCTTCCTCTGCTGGCCCTGTGACTTCTTCCTATGCTGGCTCTGTGACTTCTTCCTATGCTGGCTCTGTGACTTCTTCCTATGCTGGCCCTGTGACTTCCTCCTATGCTGGCTCTGTGACTTCTTCCTATGCTGGCCCTGTGACTTCTTCCTATGCTGGCCCTGTGACTTCTTCCTATGTTGGCCCTGTGACTTCTTCCTATGCAGGCCTTGTGACTTCTTCCTATGCTGGCACGGTGACTTCTTCCTGTGCTGGCTCTGTGACTTCTTCCTATGCTGGCCCTGTGCCTTCTTCCTATGCTGGCCCTGTGACTACTTCCTATGCTGGCCTTGTGACTTCTTCCTATGCTGGCACTGTGACTTCTTCCTGTGCTGGCCCTGTCACTTCTTCCTATGCTGACCCTGTGAGTTCTTCCTATGCTGGCCCTGTGACTTCTCCCTATGATGGCCCTGTGACTTCTTCCTATGCTGGCCCTGTGACTTCTTCCTATGCTGGCCCTGTGACTTCTTCCTATGCTGGCCCTGTGACTTCTTCCTATGCTGACCCTGTGACTTCTTCCTATGCTGGCCCTGTAACTTCTTCCTATGCTGGCCATGTGACTTCTTCCTATGCTGACCCTGTGACTTCTTCCTATGCAGGCCCTGTGACTTCTTACTATGCTGACCCTGTGACTTCTTCCTATGCTGGCCCTGTGACTTCTTCCTATGCTGGCCCTGTGACTTCTTCCTATGCTGGCCCTGTGACTTCTTCCTATGCTGGCCCTGTGACTTCTTCCTATGCTGGCCCTGTGACTTCTTCCTATGCTGGCCCTGTGACTTCTTCCTATGCTGGCCCTGTGACTTCTTCCTATGCTGGCCCTGTGACTTCTTCCTATGCTGGCCCTGTGACTTCTTCCTATGCTGGCCCTGTAACATCTTCCTATGCTGACCCTGTGACTTCTTCCTATGCTGGCCCTGTGACTTCTTCCTATGCTGGCCCTGTGACTTCTTCCTATGCTGGCCCTGTGACTTCTTCCTATGCTGGCCCTGTGACTTCTTCCTATGCTGGCCCTGTGACTTCTTCCTATGCTGGCCCTGTGACTTCTTCCTATGCTGGCCCTGTGACTTCTTCCTATGCTGGCCCTGTGACTTCTTCCTATGCTGGCCCTGTGACTTCTTCCTATGCTGGCCCTGTGACTTCTTCCTATGCTGGCCCTGTGAGGGCATTTACACGGAAGGGCCAAGGTCTGCAGTATTCAGGATTATAGCAAATAGCAACAAGGTAACAAGAGAATAACCATCTCTGTGTCTTCTCCTGTTCCTCAGTCCATCTGCAGCGGGTATAACTACGTGGATGCTTACTGTCCGGTGGTTGAGAATGAATATCAGATGGAAAGGCTGCGCAGGAAACCTGGTACCGACCCTACAGTTAACAGACTGCCCTCATTCCAAGATGTGGAGGACACACTCAAGTGGAGAGACTTCGACAGCCCCCCATATAACACCAGAGCAAGACGAAGCTTCCGTAATGCCCTGGAAGGTGAAATACTTATTTTAAATCTATTGATATTTATGTGTTACGATTAATTATAGGCTAAAGCAGTAAAATTCCGGGCATTATTGAAATCCCTGCTCTCTGATTGGTTAAAATTCCGGGCATTATCCAACCAGTAATGCTAGGAATTTTTGCAGCTGTGAAATGTGTAATTTTCAATGTTTTTATTTCCAGCAAATCAGCCCTTTCAGAACAGCTCTGAGAAAGGGCAGGTGATTGGTCAGGACGTATCAGTCACGGGTTGACTCCTCCCCCTCCCGAGCTGACTGATATTGACTGAGCAGATTCAGTTGAATTGGGGGGGAGATAGAGAGTCTGCAAAACTTAAAAAGTGGCTGTCTGCAGTGTGTGTGTGTGTGTGGTGTGTGTGTGTGTGTGTGTGTGTGTGCGTCAGAAGCAGTGTTTATGGGTGTAGCAGAAGCAGCAGTGTGTGTGTTTGTGTGCTGTGCTGTTGTGTTGTATATGTGTGTAGCAGTAGAGTTTGTGTGTAGAGCTGCTGTGTTGTGTGTAGAGGTGGTGTGTGTGTATAGAGCCCCAGTGTGTGTGTCAGTGTCAGCAGCAGTGTTTATGGGTGTAGCATGTGTTTTTAGCAGCTGCAGCAGAGTTTGTGTGTGTTGCAGCAGTTTGTGTATGTAGAGCTGCTATGTTGTGTGTGGTGAGCTGCTGTTTGCATGCGTATAGAGCTCCAGTGTGTGTGTGTATATATATATATATATATATATATATATGTAACGCATATTCCACCCCACCCAATCGCATATATATTGTGGGTGCGTAGAACATATAATGTTACCAGGTGTGGTGCGTATACCTGTCAGGCTCACAGAAGGCTGAGCCTCCGCTAGTGAGAGCCTGGGGTGAATCCTCTGGAACGTTTCTTTATTTCAGCGCCTCCACCTATGTAGGATTCTATGGGTATGTAGAATAACCCTAACATAGGAACCACATGCAAATAATCAGTACACCATATGTATGATAACCAATACCTTTTTACTGGTGCTCACATGAACCATATAACATCAACTTAATAACGGGTGTCCCTCTCTAGAGGGGACACAGACTCTTGCGTCTCGCAGGACGCTTCCCCCTACACCGGGTGATCCCACCCCGTGTCCAATGACCCCACACAATATGTCCCGCACTCTTTAGGGGAGATGATATGTGTGACTGCACAGCCACCGGTACCATGTGATTATAATGTATGATTGTTGGTGCACTTGAAGATTGATACCTGCCCGGGGCTCCCACCCCGAGTTCCGCAGACTACGTCAGGGATTCCGCCCGATCCGACGTCGGCCTCCACACCGCGTTGGGTGAATTCCAGCGTGGATAATATCACCTTAGTCTCAGGGTCTTTGGTGGCATTCCGCGCCCAGAACCCACCTCGCAGGGCTGCACGGCTTCAGCGCTGTGTCCCTGACTATCCAAATAGCTAATGGGGCAGTGTCCCTATCTAGGGCCTGTCCCTATAGCACCACAAGCTAAACAGTGTCTCAGGACCTAACTGGGACCTAGGGGGCTGCTGGCCTAATGCAGTGGGTCACTCACCCCTGCACTCACCTCCTTCCCCTAGCTTGTCCTGGTCCTCACTGACTGCGTAGTTCCAAACCCGCGAATATGTATCTTTTCTTGCCTGCAGGGCAATACTTCAGCCCTATTGGCTCCCTGGAGTCATGTGGCTCTGCCCCTATGCACCCTGGGGGCTGGCAGTCCTGCCTTGCGCACGCGCGAGCTGTTTGGGGCCTCTCGCGCTAGCTGGCATCCTGCGCATGCGCAACAGCACTACACATGGCAGCGCCCTGCTTCCCGAGCCGCCGGGACCCTCGCAACGCGACCGTGGCCTTAGCAATGGCCCGATCATGTCCCCGGCAACCGGCCCGCTCGCGTCCCTAGCAACCGGCCCGCTCGCATCCCAGGCAACCGGCCGCAACTCCCAGGTAACGCGCTGCTCGCGCACCTGCCCCCTCACTCCCTCGCGCGCGGCGGCTGTGCGCTAAGGAAGGAGAGGGGGGTCAGCTATGACAAGGGGGACCTGGCTACATCCTCCCCCTGGTGAAAAATCCAACGTCCTCGCTTGGAACACATAACTTTCAAACTATATACAAAAGTTATATAATGAAAAGGCACAACATCATTATATAATAAAAAGGCAACAATCAATGCGATCTTAACTTATCATTTCTAGATCAGATTGCACATTTCAGTGAACATCACAATGACGGACTGCATTCTGCTGCGAGACCACTGCTGAGCCTCATAACGGGGTGCCCCAATTTGATCATAGGTTACCCGATTTGGAGGGTACCTAACTCTTTGGCTCCTACGGAGCTGTTCTTCAGAAACTCCCTCTGGGGAGTAATAAGTACAGTCCTGATGCTCAGCTTCTTCCGTTGAGGGGAGAAATGTCTCTGAACAGTCTCTGTTAGGCACAAAGCACGGGCTCTGTGGATCCAAAGGCTGGCCTGTTGGTGCCACCTTAGTAGGCATTGGCCTACGGGGCCCCTTACCCGTAGCTCCTCCGGGAGATGCCCCTTCTGTGGAATAGTCCCTTTGAGAGGGTCCCTCCATAAGGTCTTCAGGAGTTTCAGAGTGGGTCTCGTTATTTACAGACTCTTGACTCACCTCTGATAGATCGGACTCACCGTTGAGCGGCGTGGCCTGTATTTCTTCTTCTTCGTCCCCCACTTGGGGAATGGGGAGAAGGTGATTACGATGCCAAACCTTTACCCGGCCGTCTGTGTCTTTGATGCGATAGACCGGGAGGCCGGGCATCTGTGACCCTACCTCATATACGCCATCTCTCCACCGGTCCGCCAGTTTATGTTTTCCGGGGACTCCCAGATTACGAAGCAACACAGCGTCCCCAGGACGTAACTCTCGATACTTGACTTTATTGTCATATCGTCTCTTATTGCCAGCATTCAGTTTAGCTGTAGACTTCTCAGCCTGTTGGTAAGCTTGCTGCAAACTGTCCTTTAGCCTTTGCACATACTTGAAATGGGTACCATTGGGTATCCCATCCGTTGATACTCGAAGACGCACATCTACTGGGAGTCTTGCCTCCCGCCCAAACATGAGGAAGTATGGGGAGAATCCAGTGGACTCATGGCGAGTACAGTTGTACGCGTGTACCAAAGCTTCTACGTGTCGACTCCATTCTGTTTTCTGCGCACCCTTCAGGGTTCCAAGCATGTCCAACAGGGTCCTGTTGAATCGTTCAGGCAAAACATCTCCTTCGGGGTGGTATGGAGTCGTCCGGGATTTGGCGATGTTCAGCATTTTAAGTAATTCTCGGATCAGAGTACTCTCAAAATCCCGCCCTTGGTCGGAGTGAAGTCAGTTTGGGAGACCGTAATGAACGAAGAACTTCTCCCACAGAACTTTTGCGACTGTGATGGCCTTCTGGTCTCTTGTGGGGAAGGCCTGCGCATATCGGGTGTAATGGTCCGTGATGACCAGCACGTTCCAGATTCCTCGACTATCAGGTTCAATACACAGAAAGTCCATACACACCAGGTCCATTGGACCAGAACTCTTGAGATGGGCCATGGGAGCTGCTCTGGTAGGCAAAGTCTTGCGTTGAATGCACCGGGAACAACGGCGGCAGTGTTGTTCCACCGCTTCCCGCATCTTGGGCCAGAACAACCGGTCTCGGACTAGCCCAAAAGTCTTTTCTACACCGAGGTGCCCGTGTTCATCATGTAGAGACTTCAACACAATATGTCTCAAGTTTTGGGGTAGAACCAGTTGTCGCCTATCAGGGTGGTTATGATATTGGACTACCCTATAGAGCAAACAATTGTCTATCTTGAATTTGTCCACCTCACGCATTAGTAACGCGACCAGGTCTCGGGGAGCACTCTTCAATAGAGCGGGATTCTTTCTTTGAACAGCTTGCCGAATGATGCTGATTACTGGATCTCTTATTTGATAGTCCACTAAGTCTTTCCATCTTATGACTTTGTCATGGGTTATGTTCATTCCCTCGGGATCGCTGTAGGCGGCGGGGATCGCCTGCGACTGGCACCCTAACGAATCTGTAACTTGTAGTTCGGAGAAGGCCACCCGACCATTGATGCCGGCCGCTATGCTACACATTGCTCGCATCCCAGGTCCAGGAATCTCTTCCCATTCATCATCATCGGGAGTAGCACTTAATCCTGGTCGTCGTGATAGAGCATCAGCTCCAATGTTCAAAGGCCCCGGCTTGTACTTCAGAGAGAATCTGTAGTTACATAGGGTTGCCAACCATCGGTGCCCTGCTGCATCCAACTTGGCGGAAGTATTGATGTATGTGAGGGGATTGTTATCTGTCCTTACCTCAAACGTAACACCATAGAGGTAGCCATGAAGTTTCTCTGTGATCGCCCATTTGAGCGCCAGGAACTCTAGCTTGTGTACCGGGTATTTCTGTTCACTGGGTGTCAGACTGCGGCTGATGTAGGCTACAGGCCGAAGGCCCTCGGGGTGCTTCTGATGCAGGACAGCGCCCAGTCCATTGAGACTGGCATCCACATGCAGGACATATGGTTGTTCTGGGTCAGCATACGCAAGCACTGGTGCTTCAGTCAGGCTTTTCTTCAAGTTCAGGAAGGCCCGTTCACATTCGGGCATCCACTTATCGCCAAAAGGTTGACGGGCCGACGTGGCCTTCCTTCCAGCATCTTCAGGGTATATCTTCAGCAGATTGTTCAGGGGTTTAGCTCGACTAGAGTACTCTTCCACGAAGCGACGGTAATACCCACAGAAACCGAGGAAATATCGCAGTTCTGTGACATTCTCGGGACGCGGCCAGTTCACTACCGCCTCTACTTTGGCGGGATCGGTAGCAATCCCTTGAGCAGACACGATGTGTCCCACGTAGGTCACCGAGGTGTGACAAAACCGACACTTGTCGAGGGATAACTTCAATCCTTCTTTTCCAAGACGGTCTATCACCTTCAGCAGCCTCTCTTCGTGCTCTTCCAGGGTCTTCCCGAAGACAATGATGTCGTCCAGGTAGACAAGACACTCCCGAGGGTTCATGTCCCCTATTGTTTTCTCCATCAGTCGCTGGAAGGTACTGTAGCAGGAGCTCCACATATACCTTGGGGCATACGCGTAAATTGGTAGAAGCCCAGAGGGCAGACGAAGGCCGTCTTTTCCTGATCCTCTTCACTCATAGGTTCCTGGTAGTACCCAGATCGCAAGTCGAGCACACTAAACCATTGGCTCCCGTTTAGAGCATTCAGGATTTCTTCAATGCGAGGGAGGTTGTATTGATCGGGTACCGTACGATTATTCAGAGTTCGATAATCGACGCACAATCTTACAGATCCATTCTTCTTCCTTACCACCACTATGGGTGATGCATAAGGACTCCGCGATTCTGTCAGTATCCCAGCGGTCTCCATTTCCTTCAGGACGTTCCTCACATCGTCCACATCCCTGGGGGCGATGCGATGAGAGCGTTCACGGAACGGAGTGGCGTCACTCAGCCTATTGGTGTGTTGGGCGCTGCGACTGCGGCCCACATCCATCTCGCTGGTGGAGAATACCGTCCTCCTTTTATTCAGCTTGACCGTCAGTCGATCCTTCCACTCAGTTGGCAGCGTTGAGTCTCCGAAGTTGAAGTCCAGATCGACTAACTGCTCACCCACTGCAGCGGCGTTCACCTGGGGCACTGTTTCTACCGGGCTGACAGGATATATGCTGCCCAGACTTTGTCCTACATCAATGTCCATTGGAAATGGAGAGATATTTTGAACATACACGTAGGTTCGTAGAGGAATTCGGGTCGTCCACTTTCTCACTTCAGGTATTACCCTATACCCTCTCTTGATCTCTTCCTCAGGGTCACTCTCCAGAGAGAACAGATGATCGGTCTCATCTCAATCCGGATAACAGCACCAGACGGCCAGGCGTTGCACTCCCCCTGGGGAAATGGTCGTCAGTCCGCGTTGACGATTGTAGAGGTCCCCGTGACGCTCTAAGACATATACGCTGTTGCACTCCTCTCTCAGTACAGGGTCCAGGAGTGGATTGGCCATTGGCAATTCATTGGTCTCTTTCAAGTAGGCTCTGATTACGGCTCGCACTATATCCATATTCGTTCCTAAGATGACCGGGTACTGACACTGTCCTTGAGGCTTCGGGCATACCATTGCCTCCACATGCATGGGATGTTTCTTGCCGGTATTCAATTGAATTATCTCCAGTTGAATTCTCACAACCCCATCGATGGGGTAATCTTCATTGCTCAACCCCCTCACCTTCATATGTTCCGCCGACCGCAGGGGACAGTGCTTAAGGTGTTGGTCGTAGAATTGTCGGTATATTATGGTCACTTGGGACCCGGTGTCCAGTAAAGCAGAGGCATAGACTCCTTCTACTACCACAAGCACGATGGCAGAGGGGCCTACCTGACAGTAACCATCTCCGGCCGGAGTTCCATCGTCTGGGCTTAGGTCAGTATGAGCTTCGGGAGGCGCAGGGGTGGCCTCGGATGTCTTGGCTTCTGTGGTCTGCATCCGACAGATCATGGACCTAGCCGGGCTTCCTTTACTGGGCGGTTTCTTTTCTGGGGTAACTCCATCAGGGCAATCTCTGGAGAAATGGCCTTTCTGTCCACAGCCATAGCAGACGATATCTGTAGGATCCCGTCGTCTTGTGTAAGTGGGAGAGGATCTCCCCGAAGTCCGGCCTTTCGCTGAGGGCGACTTGGGTGACTTCTCTTCCTCCTTGACAGGTTTCTTGATCCGGCGAGCGGAGGCTCCCGGGATGTCACTCGCCGGGGGAACTCTGACCTTGGTGCCTGTATGCAGCTTGGTATAGGCTTCATGCCCTTTGACGATCCCCAAAATGTCCATGAAGGTAGGGGGAGGCCCCTCCATTAGTGAGCACCTGATCATGATCACGATGTGATGCGTGGGAATGGCCCCTCGGAGGAACTGCTTGCGCCGGTATTCGTCCATCTCTGAGGCTATGATGAGGCCGCAAGTTCGCAATTTCCACAGGACCAGCTGGATTCGTTGAAGGAAGTCTGACAGGTCTTCCTTCTCCTTCTGTCGGAGACCGTAATATTTAAACCACAGCTCACTCTCCTCTTCATCTTTGCCATAGATCTGGACCAACAAGTCTACCATCTGATGAGCAGAGAGATCAGGGTCTTGGTCGCGCTGTGCACTGACCATGGTGGCTGCTGGGGGTCGGAGGCTTTCCAGGATTCTCTGACGTCTGACCGTTTCAGAGCAGGGCCATTCATCGATCACCTTGAGGTGTGTTCCTTCCAAGAATCGATGCTTTCTTCGCCTGCGGGGACAGGAACCATTCCTGAAAACACCTTCAACTTCCTGTAATTTTGGGCTTGGGCGGACGTAGTTATCGCTTCCACAAGCTGCGGGAATATCACTCCTTGCAGGGAGCCGCCACTGTCTGAGGAACTTGCGATCCCCGCTCCCTGACTGTTAGGGGTTGGGGTGAAGCTGCTCACTAACCGGTTAGGGACCGGTGATGTTGGCGGACTACCGGCCCAGCTGGTGGCTCCTTGCCTAGCATCAGCAGAGAAGGTCACTCGGGGTAGGGATATGTCTGATCTGATGGGTGTACTGGCGGCCATATCTCTGTCGTCCCAACCCTCATGTCTGGTAAGGGAAGTTACGTGACTGGAAATGGTTCCAGGGTAAATTAGAGGGCACCCTTGCGGTAAAGTCTCTGGTAGATACACTACTCGTGGGCCTCTATCAGGGGGTATAGCTTGTTCAGTGGCCAGCAATAGGGTGTTCTCTTGCCGGTCAATGTTGTAGTGCTTACTGATGAGGCGGGCGCCCGCCAGACCAGGTAATGTCCTTACTGCGCTGCAGACAGTAAACATGGATACATCGGCAGGTACCCCGTCTACGGCGACTACGTGTCGCAGGAGCTCTCCCAGTTTTTCGGCCCAGTCGGCCACTTGTTTGGGCGTGAGCGCAGACATGCTGACTGATAGGATACTACGTTAACTTCTGCGTAGGGCACCCCAGGACTTATCTCAGCAGCGCCTCCAATTGTAACGCATATTCCACCCCACCCAATCGCATATATATTGTGGGTGCGTAGAACATATAATGTTAACAGGTGTGGTGCGTATACCTGTCAGGCTCACAGGAGGCTGAGCCTCCGCTAGTGAGAGCCTGGGGTGAATCCTCTGGAACGTTTCTTTATTTCAGCGCCTCCACCTATGTAGGATTCTATGGGTATGTAGAATAACCCTAACATAGGAACCACATGCAAATAATCAGTACACCATATGTATGATAACCAATACCTTTTTACTGGTGCTCACATGAACCATATAACATCAACTTAATAACGGGTGTCCCTCTCTAGAGGGGACACAGACTCTTGCGTCTCGCAGGACGCTTCCCCCTACACCGGGTGATCCCACCCCGTGTCCAATGACCCCACACAATATGTCCCGCACTCTTTAGGGGAGATGATATGTGTGACTGCACAGCCACCGGTACCATGTGATTATAATGTATGATTGTTGGTGCACTTGAAGATTGATACCTGCCCGGGGCTCCCACCCCGGGTTCCGCAGACTACGTCAGGGATTCCGCCCGATCTGACGTCGTCCTCCACACCGCGTTGGGTGAATTCAAGCGTGGATAATATCACCTTAGTCTCAGGGTCTTTGGTGGCATTCCGCGCCCAGAACCCACCTCGCAGGGCTGCACGGCTTCAGCGATGTGTCCCTGACTATCTAAACAGCTAATGGGGCAGTGTCCCTATCTAGTGCCTGTCCCTATAGCACCACAAGCTAAACAGTGTCTCAGGACCTAACTGGGACCTAGGGGGCTGCTGGCCTAATGCAGTGGGTCACTCACCCCTGCACTCACCTCCTTCCCCTAGCTTGTCCTGGTCCTCACTGACTGCGTAGTTCCAAACCCGCGAATATGTATCTTTTCTTGCCTGCAGGGCAATACTTCAGCCCTATTGGCTCCCTGGAGTCATGTGGCTCTGCCCCTATGCACCCTGGGGGCTGGCAGTCCTGCCTTGCGCACGCGCGAGCTGTTTGGGGCCTCTCGCGCTAGCTGGCATCCTGCGCATGCGCAACAGCACTACACATGGCAGCGCCCTGCTTCCCGAGCCGCCGGGACCCTCGCAACGCGACCGCGGCCTTAGCAATGGCCCGATCATGTCCCCGGCAACCGGCCCGCTCGCGTCCCTAGCAACCGGCCCGCTCGCGTCCCAGGCAACCGGCCGCAACTCCCAGGTAACGCGCTGCTCGCGCACCTGCCCCCTCACTCCCTCGCGCGCGGCGGCTGTGCGCTAAGGAAGGAGAGGGGGGTCAGCTATGACAAGGGGGGACCTGGCTACATCCTCCCCCTGGTGAAAAATCCAACGTCCTCGCTTGGAACACATAACTTTCAAACTATATACAAAAGTTATATAATGAAAAGGCACAACATCATTATATAATAAAAAGGCAACAATCAATGCGATCTTAACTTATCATTTCTAGATCAGATTGCACATTTCAGTGAACATCACAATGACGGACTGCATTCTGCTGCGAGACCACTGCTGAGCCTCATAACGGGGTGCCCCAATTTGATCATAGGTTACCCGATTTGGAGGGTACCTAACTTTTTGGCTCCTACGGAGCTGTTCTTCAGAAACTCCCTCTGGGGAGTAATAAGTACAGTCCTGATGCTCAGCTTCTTCCGTTGAGGGGAGAAATGTCTCTGAACAGTCTCTTTTAGGCACAAAGCACGGGCTCTGTGGATCCAAAGGCTGGCCTGTTGGTGCCACCTTAGTAGGCATTGGCCTACGGGGCCCCTTACCCGTAGCTCCTCCGGGAGATGCCCCTTCTGTGGAATAGTCCCTTTGAGAGTGTCCCTCCATAGGGTCTTCAGGAGTTTCAGAGTGGGTCTCGTTATTTACAGTCTCTTGACTCACCTCTGATAGATCGGACTCACCGTTGAGCGGCGTGGCCTGTATTTCTTCTTCTTCATCCCCCACTTGGGGAATGGGGAGAAGGTGATTACGATGCCAAACCTTTACCCGGCCGTCTGTGTCTTTGATGCGATAGACCGGGAGGCCGGGCATCTGTGACCCTACCTCATATACGCCATCTTCAATGTTTTTATTTCCAGCAAATCAGCCCTTTCAGAACAGCTCTGAGAAAGGGCAGGTGATTGGTCAGGACGTATCAGTCACGGGTTGACTCCTCCCCCTCCCGAGCTGACTGATATTGACTGAGCAGATTCAGTTGAATTGGGGGGGGAGATAGAGAGTCTGCAAAACTTAACAAGTGGCTGTCTGCAGTGTGTGTGTGTGTGTGTGTGATGTGTGTGTGTGTGTGTGTGTGTGTGTGTGTGTGTGTCAGAAGCAGTGTTTATGGGTGTAGCAGAAGCAGCAGTGTGTGTGTTTGTGTGCTGTTGTGTTGCACTGTATATGTGTGTAGCAGTAGAGTTTGTGTGTAGAGCTGCTGTGTTGTGTGTAGAGGTGGTGTGTGTGTGTATTGAGCTCCAGTGTGTGTGTGTGTATAGAGCCCCAGTGTGTGTGTCAGTGTCAGCAGCAGTGTTTATGGGTGTAGCATGTGTTTTTAGCAGCTGCAGCAGAGTTTGTGTGTGTAGCAGCAGTTTGTGTATGTAGAGCTGCTATGTTGTGTGTTGAGCTGCTGTTTGCGTGCATATACAGCTCCAGTGTGTGTGTGTGTATATATATATATAGAGCTCCAGTGTGTGTGTGTGTGTGTCAGTGTCAGCAGCAGTGTTTATGGGTGTAGCATGTGTGTAGCAGCTGCAACAAAGTTTGTAGGTGTAGCAGCAGTTTGTGTGTGTAGAGCTGCTGTGTTGAGCTGCTGTGTGTGTGTGTGTGTGTGTGTGTGTGTGTGTGTGTGTGTGTGTGTGTGTGTGTGTGTGTGTGTGTATAGAGCTCCAGTGTGTGTGTGTGTCCGTGTCAGCAGCAGTCTTTATGGGTGTAGCATGTGTGTGTAGAAGCAGTTTGTTTGTGTGTTGAGCTGGTGTGTGTGTGTGTTGAGCTGGTGTGTGTGTAGAGGTGCTGTGTTGTGTGTGTGTAGAGCTGCGGTGTGTGGTGTGCGTGTGTGTGTGCATGTAGTAGCAGCAGCAGCAACAGAGTTTGTGTGTAGCAGCAGTTTGTGTGTGTGTAGAGCTGCTGTGTGTGTAGAGGTGCTGTGCTGTGTGTGTACACAGAGGGGGCGGCAGTGTGTGGATATAGATAGCTGCAGTGTAAGTGTATATAGAGGTGCTGTCTGTGTGTGTGTGTGTGTGTGTGTACACAGAGGGGGCGGCAGTGTGTGGATATAGATAGCTGCAGTGTAGGTATATATAGAGGTGCTTTAATGTATTTACCATTTTATTTTAATAAAAAAGCTATATAACTATACAAAAGTGTCTATTATTTATGAAAAAAGCCTACATTTAGCCTATAATAGTAATAATCTGCTCAGAACAGGGCATTACTGGCCAATAATGCCCTGTTCTTCTGGGATTATTACTTAAACAATGTTTATGTAAATTATGCAGATATTTTCCATTGAATATTTTGGAATTTGTGGAAACTCAACAATTTCAATCAATAGTATAAATGTCTGAGTGTGTCATGGATTTTTTTACTTCCTTCTAATGTTTCAGCTCGTACTGTACAGTACATTGATCAATCAGTTTATCTGTTGTATTCCTGTCCCTATATTACCTTCCTTAATAAACCTACTGACAGAAATAGGGAGAGCTGGGATCCAGTGACGGGGATGGGATCAGTAAGAGGGACATGATACAAACTGGCTCTTGATGTTTCTGTGTTCTCTCTTTGCTCAGGTTTCATTAGGCCATCAAATGGGACGACATCAGCCCTAAGCATGCATAATCTAGTCCACATATACCTGGGAGGGACAATGAGCCAAGTCCCAATATCCAGCAATGACCCAATGTTTGTCCTGCACCATTGCTACATTGACAAGTAAGTTTCTGCACAAATCAACTCTGCTGTTTAAACCCTTTGTAGATACTTTCCCCGGCTGTAGCTGGACGTGTAGAAATGTTCCTCAGCCAGATTTGCCGGAGTGAGGTACAATTGCTGCCATGAGGACAGGAAGAGGGTAAATATTAGAGGGGAAACCATGTTTCATAAAGAGAAGTGCCAGAACAAGAGGTCACTGCGCTGAAGCGGGAGGGTGACAGAGTTAGGGGAAATGTGAGGAGGTACAGAAAGTGTGGTGGATATGTGGAATAACTTTCTAACAGAGGAGGTTGAGGCAAATTCAGTCAGGGACTGATAAACGTATTGGGATAGACATAAGGTTATTCTAAGTATGAAAGGAAGACAAGGGACGGAGATCTGAGGTTTTATACCAGGCAGGAAAATGGGCAAATTAGGCGGGTCACGTGGTTCTATTCTGCTGTCGAATTCTATGTTTGTGTAGCTGTATGAGTGAACGTCAGGATTAGGAGCAAGTGAGGATGAAAGGCAGGAAGAAAGTAGATTGCAAACAGAGGTTTAGATGAGAGTAGAGACAGTTCGAGTGAACAGCCGGTTATTTGAAGTTTAAAGAGTTTACATTAGGTTAAAGAGTAGAGTAAGAGAGGACATGTGTCTGGTTAAAGTATAGAGTGTTGGTTGGAGAGCAGGTTGGTAGAGACGGTAAGTGGAAAGCGAGTTGGTAGAAAACAGACATGTAGAGAGCGGGTTATTGGAGGGTGAGTTGGTGGAGAGCAGGGAGATGGAGAGTGTGATAGTGGTTGATAGGTTAGTGAGAATAGGCTGGTGGAGAGAGGGTTGGTGAAGAGTTGGTTAGTAAAGAATATTGTATTTATTTGGCACATATAGCAAGACATATCTGTTATCTTTCCCTTTCTGTTGCAGGATCTTTGAATTATGGATAACCAAATATAATGGAACTCCTAGTACATATCCTGAAAACGATCAGCCAGGACAAGGCCCCAAAGAGTGCTCCACTCCTTACTTCCCATGTTATAGGAACAAAGATCTCCTCCAGAAGTCAACAGTTTTTGGATACAAATATTCAACATATCAGGAATCTTTAAAAGAGCTACAAGTACAGCAGCCAGAGGACGTACAGCAGCCAGAGAAAGTACAGCAGCCAGAGGAAGTACAGCAGCCAGAGAAAGTACAGCAGCCAGAGGAAGTACAGCAGCCAGAGAAAGTACAGCAGCCAGAGGAAGTACAGCAGCCAGAGGAAGTACAGCAGCCAGAGAAAGTACAGCAGCCAGAGAAAGTACAGCAGCCAGAGGAAGTACAGCAGCCAGAGAAAGTACAGCAGCCAGAGAAAGTACAGCAGCCAGAGAAAGTACAGCAGCCAGAGGAAGTACAGCAGCCAGAGAAAGTACAGCAGCCAGAGAAGTACAGCAGCAAGAGGGAGTACAGCAGCCAGAGGAAGTACAGCAGCCAGAGGAAGTACAGCAGGGATACTAGAGTTTAAAGCTAATAAACTGGTCTGCCATTGCACCAACCTGTAGCGACGTCTCCTTTTCTTCTATCTCCTTTAACTTTTGGTGCTCACCTGCCTCCTGTTCCCACTTAATCCTGTGCTGGGAAGATAGCAGCGACACGCAGTCTCCGGTCTCGGCAGGCTATGCATTCTGGGTGTGACTTTGTTCTTCTCAGCGGTGACTGATAGTCCTGCTAAACATGCATTGTCCTAAAGAGGGGAGGCGTTAGCATGACATTTACCCTACAAAAAGCTTTGATCCCGCTCTGCATTTAATAAAGCTGCTAATATACCTTTTCCTATCGTTTTTCTATAGAATTGTCTTTCTGAACGCTCAGAAAAATAAAATATTTCACTCTGCCTTATACTATGTCTGCATTTGTGACTAAATATATCTCCTGAATGTTTAATGGTGCACATACAAGGACATGAGATGCACAATGTGTTTTCAGTAAAACGTTCTGGGACTTATTTACAAGCGCACATAGAATCACACGCGCTGAGTCCAGGCATACGATAGGTAACTTTAGTGAGGGTCCCTCCTGCTGCTCCAACTCCTCCCGCAATCAACGGGGCAATACTTGGAAAATGAAAACAAGAAGTAGCGCAACGAAGGGACGGGTAAGTATATAAGTCATTGTCAAGACGGTAAGTGGAGAATGAGTTGGTAGAAAACAGGCAGGTAGAGAGCGGGTTATTGGAGGGTGGGTTGGTGGAGAGCAGGGAGATGGAACGTGGGATAATGGTGGATAGGTTTGTGGAGAACAGGCTGGTGGAGAGAGGGTTGGTGGAGAGTTGATTAGTAGAGAATATTGTATTTATTTGGCACATATAACAGGACAGATCTGTTATCTTTGCTTTTCTGTTACAGGATTTTTGAGTTATGGATAACCAAATATAATGGAAATCCTACTTCATATCCTAATAATGATCAGCCAGGACAAGGCCCCAAAGAGTGCTGCACCCCGTACTTCCCATGTTATAGGAACAAAGATCTCCTCCGGAAGTCAACAGATTTTGGATACAAATATTCAACATATCAGGGAAGTTAAAAGAGCGACAAGTACAGCAGCCAGAGGAAGTACAGCAGCCAGAGGAAGTACAGCAGCCAGAGGAAGTACAGCAGGCAGAGGAAGTACAGCAGGCAGAGGAAGTACAGCAGGCAGAGGAAGTACAGCAGGCAGAGGAAGTACAGCAGGCAGAGGAAGTACAGCAGGCAGAGGAAGTACAGCAGCCAGAGGAAGTACAGCAGCCAGAGGAAGTACAGCAGCCAGAGGAAGAACAGCCGCATGAGGAAGTACAGCAGGCAGAGGAAGTACAGCAGCCAGAGAAAGTTCAGCAGGCAGAGGAAGTACAGCAGCCAGAGGAAGTACAGCAGGCAGAGGAAGTACAGCAGGCAGAGGAAGTACAGCAGCCAGAGGAAGTACAGCAGGCAGAGGAAGTACAGCAGGCAGAGGAAGTACAGCAGGAATACTAGAGTTTAAAGCTAATAAATTGGTCTGCTAGGGAGATTAGAGCTATTGCACCACCCTGTAGAGAAGTCTAATTTTCTTCTACTGTATCTCCTTTAACTTTTGGTTCTCACCTGCCTCCTGTTCCCACTTAATCCTAAACATACCTGCTTGCAACAGGAGGGCCAAGCCATCCGCGGTAACTTTGGGACTCAGGAACTGGCTTCTGTGGTTCATACTCCACGTAATTCTTTGCAGTGCAGCGCCTCCTTCTGCCGTAGGCTCTAGGGATATGGAGGTGATCTCCCACGGTAGAACTATAACTCTCCCCCTGATAAGATCACACACCAAGCCAGAGGTATATTGCAAAACAGGAACGGGTTTATTACTACAAGCGTAGTAGCAACAATACAGATACTCAGCAGTCACCTGTCGGATCACAGTCTCTTCTCTCTAGTATCACCGGAGATAGTCCCTGGACAGTCACTACGGGCCAAGGGCACCCGCAGCCGTCCTAGCTCTTCCCCATCTCCCTAGTGGAGGCAGAGGTATGGTCACACTACTCCTCCCCGGAGGGAAGAGCACATGAGAAGGCCCCAATCTCAGGCTCCCAGACGTGACCTGCCTTCCTCATGGGGAAGGATCAACCACCCTAACTTTAGGGTGGTCCTGCCCTTAAGTACAGCCAGAGGGCAGCGTCCCATTGGCCCAGCCACAACGGATGTGCCACCCCCTGCCATCACTCAAGTGCAGTACTAAAGGATGAAGGGGAAAACACCATGATTACTACTGGCAAACCTGTGAACACCAGGGTTTACTGCCAGCCCATAGGGTAGATTTAGTAGCCAGGGGGTACCCCGCTATACATACAACAGCATGACAAGTAAAAAACAAAAATTCTGTATAAAAATAGAGCACATATCATTTAAGAAAGGGACCTAGCTCAACCATTTCACTTAAACCCAAAAGCACTTTACTCTGACAAGTACAAATCCCAAATTGTTCCCTTTGTTATAACTTAAGGTCACGATTACCACCTCTAGGGTCTTCAGACACCAATTCCAGACCCTTAAAGCATAAACGATCAGGAATCCCATCATGTTTATAACAACGTGTTGTACTAGCCCGTGACGTTTTCTACCCTCACTAATATGACGGGTGGCATTTACTTGTTCGCCCATACGGGACTTTAGGGCTCTTATAGTTTTCCCAATATATTGTAACCCTCATGGGCAGTTAATAACATAAACGACAAAGCTAGATCGGCAATTAATGACACTAGAAATGTTGTAATCTTTACCCGTGGTGGGTGCTGTCACTACCTTATCATGCGCCATATATTTACACATGGCGCAATCCCACATATACAATTACCCACTGGTCTTGAAAGAAATCCAATCAGCTGATTTTGGGTTCTAGACATTTTACGGGAACTAGGGGAAAACATATTCTTAAGGGTTCGGGTTTTCCTAAAGATCACTTGCGGTTAATCCAGCAGGTTCCCCCAAAGTACCGTATCCATCTAGAGTAAACCCCAATTTTGATTGATGATCCCCTTAATATGAGAATCCTGTCCACAGGAATTGCTAATTGTGTGTGTCAGTCAATGTGCCTGTGTGAGTGTTTGTGTATGTGTGTGCCAGTCAGTCAGTGTGTGTCAGTGTGTTTCAGTGTGTGTGTTAGTCAGTGTGTTTGTGTGTCAGTGTGTGTATGTGTATGTTTGTTTGTCAGTCAATGTGTGTTAGTCAGTGTGCGTGTGTGTGTGTGTGTGTGACGTGTGTGTGTCAGTCAATGTGTGTTAGTGTGTGTGTGTGTGTCAGTCAGTGTGTGAGTCAGTGTGTGTGTGTGTTTGTGTATCAGTGTGTGTGTCTCTCTATCTGTGTGTGAGCCTCTCCCCTGACTCTCTTCACTCATCTCCCCCCCCCCCCACCATGGAGCTGCAGACATGGCCATGTGCCTTCTGCCGGAGCAGCCCCTGCCCTCCCGCAGCGGAGGTACGGAGACACGGGGAGGGGGGGTCTGTCTGAGTGCTCCAGAGCAGCCCCTGCCACCCCCCGCAGCGGAGGTACAGAGACACGGGGAGGGGGGGTCTGTCTGAGTGCCCTGGAGCAGCCCCTGCCCCCCCCCCGCAGCGGAGGTATGGAGACACGGGGAGGGGGGTCTGTCTGAGTGCCCCGGAGCAGCCCCTGTTCTCTCCCCCCCGCAGCGGAGGTACGGAGACACGGGGAGGGGGGTCTGTCTGAGTGCCCCGGAGCAGCCCCTGCCCCCCCCCGCAGCGGAGGTACGGAGACACGGTGTGGGGGGGTCTGTCTGAGTGCCCCGGAGCAGCCCTGGAGCAGCCCCTGCCCCCCCGCAGCGGAGGTACAGAGACACGGGGAGGGGGGTCTGTCTGAGTGCCCCGGAGCAGCCCCTGCCCCCCCCCGCAGCAGAGGTACGGAGACACGGGGAGGGGGGGGTCTGTCTGAGTGCCCCAGAGCAGCCCCTGCCCCCCCCCCCGCAGCGGAGGTACAGAGACACGGGGAGGGGGGTCTGTCTGAGTGCCCCGGAGCAGCCCCTGCCCCCCCCGCAGCAGAGGTACGGAGAAACGGGGAGGGGGGGGTCTGTCTGAGTGCCCCGGAGCAGCCCCTGCCCCCCCCCGCAGCAGAGGTACGGAGACACGGGGAGGGGGGTCTGTCTGAGTGCCCAGGAGCAGCCCCTGCCCCCCCCCCCCCGCAGCGGAGGTACGGAGACACGGGGAGGGGGGGTCTGTCTGAGTGCCCCGGAGCAGCCCCTGCCCCCCCCCGCAGCGGAGGTACGGAGACACGGGGAGGGGGGGTCTGTCTGAGTGCCCCGGAGCAGCCCCTGCCCCCCCCCCCCGCAGTGGAGGTACGGAGACATGGGAAGGGGGGTCTGTCTGAGTGCCCTGGAGCAGCCCCTGCCCCCCCGCCCCGCAGCGGAGGTACGGAGACATGGGAGGGTGGTCTGTCTGAGTGCCCCGGAGCAGCCCCTGCCCCCCCCCCCGCAGCGGAGGTATGGACACACGGGGAGGGGGGGTCTGTCTGAGTGCCCCGGAGCAGCCCCTGCCCCCCCCTGCAGTGGAGGTACAGAGACACGGGAGGGGGGGTCTGTCTGAGTGCCCCGGAGAAGCCCCTGCCCCCTCCCCCCCGCAGCGGAGGTACAGAAACACGGGGAGGGGGGTCTGTCTGAGTGCCCCAGAGCATCCCCCTCTGCCCTGCAGCGGAGGTACGGAGACATGGGGAGGGGGTGTCTGTCTGAGTGCCCTGGAGCAGCCCCTGCCCCCCCCCTCCGCAGGGGAGGTAGAGAGACATGGGGAGGGGGGTTCTGTCTGAGTGCCACGGAGCAGCCCCTGCCCCCCCCGCAGCGGAGGTATGGACACACGGGGAGGGGGGGTCTGTCTGAGTGCCCCGGAGCAGCCCCTGCCCCCCCCTGCAGTGGAGGTACAGAGACACGGGAGGGGGGGTCTGTCTGAGTGCCCCGGAGAAGCCCCTGCCCCCTCCCCCCCGCAGCGGAGGTACAGAAACACGGGGAGGGGGGTCTGTCTGAGTGCCCCGGAGCATCCCCCTCTGCCCTGCAGCGGAGGTACGGAGACATGGGGAGGGGGTGTCTGTCTGAGTGCCCTGGAGCAGCCCCTGCCCCCCCCCCCGCAGGGGAGGTAGAGAGACATGGGGAGGGGGGTTCTGTCTGAGTGCCACGGAGCAGCCCCTGCCCCCCCTGCAGCGGACGTACAGAGACACGGGGAGGGGGGGTCTGTCTGAGTGCCCCGGAGCAGCCCCTGCCCCCCCCCGCAGCGGAGGTACAGAGACACGGGGAGGGGGGGTCTGTCTGAGTGCCCCGGAGCAGCCCCTGCCCCCTCCCCCCCCACAGCGGAGGTACAGAGACACGGGGAGGGGGGTCTGTCTGAGTTGCCCGGAGCAGCCCCTGCCCCCTCCCCCCCGCAGCGGAGGTACTGAGACACGGGGAGGGGGGGTCTGTCTGAGTGCCCCGGAGCAGCCCCTGCCCCCCCCCCCCCCGCAGCGGAGGTACGGAGACACGGGGAGAGGGTGTCTGTCTGAGTGCCCTGGAGCAGCCCCTGCCCCCCCCCCCGCAGGGGAGGTAGAGAGACATGGGGAGGGGGGTTCTGTCTGAGTGCCACGGAGCAGCCCCTGCCCCCCCCCGCAGCGGAGGTACAGAGACACGGGGAGGGGGGGTCTGTCTGAGTGCCCCGGAGCAGCCCCTGCCCCCCCCCCCCGCAGCGGAGGTACAGAGACACGGGGAGGGGGGGTCTGTCTGAGTGCCCCGGAGCAGCCCCTGCCCCCCCCGCAGCGGAGGTACAGAGACACGGGGAGGGGGGGTCTGTCTGAGTGCCCCGGAGCAGCCCCTGCCCCCTCCCCCCCGCAGCAGAGGTACTGAGACACGGGGAGGGGGGGTCTGTCTGAGTGCCCCGGAGCAGCCCCTGCCCCCCCCCACAGCGGAGGTACAGAGACACGGGGATGGGGGTTCTGTCTGAGTGCCCCGAAGCAGCCCCTTCCCCCCCCCACAGCGGAGGCACAGAGACACGGGGAGGGGGGTCTGTCTGAGTGCCCCGGAGCAGCCCCTGTTCTCTCCCCCCCACAGCGGAGGTACAGAGACATGGGGATGGGGGTTCTGTCTGAGTGCCCCGAAGCAGCCCCTTCCCCCCCCCCACAGCGGAGGTACAGAGACAAGTGGAGGGGGGTCTGTCTTAGTGCCCCGGAGCTGCCCCTGCCCCCCCGCAGCGGAGGTACAGAGACACGGGAAGGGGGGGTCTTTCTGAGTGCCCCGGAGCAGCCCCTGCCCCCCCCTGCAGCGGAGGTATGGAGACACGGGGAGGGGGGTCTGTCTGAGTGCCCCGGAGCAGCCCCTGCCCCCCGTAGCGGAGGTACAGAGACACGGGGAGGGGGGTCTGTCTGAGTACCCCCCCCCTGCAGCGGAGGTACGGAGACACGGGGAGGGGGGTCTGTCTGAGTGCCCCAGAGCAGCCCCTGCACCCCCCACGCAGTGGAGGTACGGAGACACGGGGAGGGGGGTCTGTCTTAGTGCCCCGGAGCAGCCCCTGCCCCTCCACCCGCAGCGGAGGTACGGAGACACGGGGAGGGGGGTCTGTCTGAGTGCCCCAGAGCAGCCCCTGCCCCCCCGCAGCGGAGGTACAGAGACACGGGGAGGGGGGGTCTGTCTGAGTGCCCCGGAGCAGCCCCTGCCCCCCCGCAGCAGAGGTACAGAGACACGGGGAGGGGGGGGTCTGTCTGAGTACCCCGGAGCAGCCCCTGCCCCCCCGCAGCAGAGGTGAGAGACACGGGGAGGGGGGTCTGTCTGAGTGCCCCGGAGCAGCCCCTGCCCCCCCGCAGCGGAGGTACAGAGACACGGGGAGGGGGGGTCTGTCTGAGTGCCCCGGAGCAGCCCCTGCCCCCCCCCCTGCAGCGGAGGTACAGAGACACAGGGAGGGGGGGTCTGTCTGAGTGCCCCGGAGCAGCCCCTGCCCCCTCCCTCCCGCAGCGGAGGTACAGAGACACGGGGAGGGGGTGTCTGTCCGAGTGCCCCGGAGCAGCCCCTGCCCCCCCCCCCCCACAGCAGAGGTACAGAGACACGGGGTGGGGGGGGTCTGTCTGAGTGCCCCGGAGCAGCCCCTGCCCTCTCCCCCCCCGCAGCGGAGGTACAGAGACACGGGGAGGGGGTGTCTGTCTGAGTGCCCCGGAGCAGCCCCTGCCCCCCCTGCAGCAGATGTAGGGAGACACGGGGAGGGGGGGTCTGTCTGAGTGCCCCGGAGCAGCCCCTGCCCCCCCCCCACAGCGGAGGTACAGAGACATGGGGAGGGGGTGTCTGTCTGAGTGCCCCGGAGCAGCCCCTGCCCCCCCCCCACAGCGGAGGTATGGAGACACGGGGAGGGGGGTCTGTCTGAGTGCCCCGGAGCAGTCCCCTCCCCCCCGCAGCGGAGGTACGGAGACACGGGGAGGGGGGTCTGTCTGAGTGCCCCGGAGCAGTCCCCTCCCCCCCGCAGCGGAGGTACGGAGACACGGGGAGGGGGGTCTGTCTGAGTGCCCCGGAGCAGCCCCTGCCCCCCCGCCCCCGCAGCGGAGGTACGGAGACACGGGGAGGACGGGTTCTGTCTGAGTGCCACGGAACAGCACCAGCCCCCCCCCCCCACAGCGGAGGTACAGAGACCCGGGGAGGGGGGTCTGTCTGAGTGCCCCGGACCAGCCCCTGACCCCTACGCCCCGCAGTGGAGGTACGGAGACACAGGGAGGGGGGGTCTGTCTGAGTGCCCCGAAGCAGCCCCTGCCCCCCCCCCCCGCAGTGGAGGTACTGAGACACGGGGAGGGTGGTATGTCTGAGTGCCCCGGAGCAGCCCCTGCCCCCTCCCCCCCGCAGCGGAGGTACAGAGACACGGGGAGGGGGGGTCTGTCTGAGTGCCCCAGAGCAGCCCCTGCCCCCCACCCGCAGCGGAGGTACAGAGACATGGGGAGGGGGGTCTGTCTGAGTGCCCTGGAGCAGCCCCTGCCCCCCCCCCCCCCGCAGCGGAGGTACTGAGACACAGGGAGGGTGGTGTCTGAGTGCCCCGCAGCAGCCCCTGTTCTCTCCCCCAGCAGAGCTGTGTCCTGCTCGGTGGAGGTACGGGGACACGGGAGTGTTCGGGGGCTGACTGGGGGGTGGCGGGGTGCTTGGTGGATCACTGTGGAGGAGGGCTGCGGGGATGCGTCGCTGAGGTGGAAGCGGAGCTGCGGATGATGCAGAGCTGCGGGGGACATGGTGCGCTCAAACCCCACTCCCTTCCCCATTACCGGAACTGGAGAAGCCCCCCTCCCTCTCTCCTCCCCCCGGCAGAGCTAGAGCGCCGGGATCTCGGGGAGAGGTGTGTGTGTGTGTGCGTTCGCCGTCCAGCGGTGACTCCTCCTGGTGGAAGCTTACAACACTGACGGCCTCTTCTGCCAGGAGTGATGTCACTTCCGTCACCACTGACTTCCACCTCAATCAGCTGCAGTCACACCGCTAAAGAAGTTTCACTTCAAAACTCCAATGAAATATCCTCCAATGATATCTCATAAGGGGAAAAATAAATTCCTTCCTGACTCCTATCCATGTTACAACACAATACCCTCCCGCTCCACAATAATCACAGACACACACACACACACACAAAATGCCCCTCCTGCCCCACAATACACACAATTCTCCTCCTGCCCCACAATACACATACACAATGCCCCCTCCCCCACAATATACACAAACACACACAATAACCTCCTGCCCCACAATACACACACGCACATCCAATACCCTCTTTGCCCACAATACACACATACACACTATACCCCCTTCCCCACAATAGCACCACTGTAACAGGGACTTATCCCCGAGTAACGATGTTTCCCCCACCCGGTGGGAGATTTGGCCATTACTGATCATGTAGTGGATGATACCTGCTGGTAACAGGAGGGCTGAGTTGTCCGCCGGTGGTTGTGGTAGAGAAAAGCTGCCTCACAGCTCTGAATCCAGCATGGAGCTGGTTAACTGCAGCCACTCAATTGGCAAGTCTCCACCTGGACTAATCAGAGCTCTGTGAAAGAGTGTCATGTGAGACACAGAAGAGAGATTTCCTTAGCTCACATTTGGGCTGACATAAGGAGAAGGAGGACAGACCAGATTTTTTCCTGAGCATACAACTATGCTGACAGAGGAAAGACCCGACTGTTATTCCTCGGAGCAGTTTGACTGCAGAAGCCTGCAACTGGAGAACCAGATAAGACTTTCTTATACATTGCACCCTGAGAAAGAAGATCTATGTTTTTGGGACTGGGAACTGTCTTATCCAGCCAGCCACAGATAGTTAGGGCATATACACAAAAAACACAGCGCACAACGCTCATAGTGCATTAAAAGTATATTAAGACAGTAAATCAATAAGGTAATTATTGTGCGTACATCAATAAAATTCAAATAGGCATTTTAGGGGTAAGTTACCCATCCACCAACACTGTAAACCGGATCAGATGTCATCAGCAGGGGCCATGCACCAACACTGTGGACCGGATCAGTTGTCATCTATTGGAACTGGAGCTGGTATGTGAATCCCAGGTTCCGAATGGGTAGGTAAGGAGTCCTTTAACTATCCCCGGTAAAAGTGAGCAGTGTCCAGCCACTTGCGGCTCCCGGGGGAACGGCCATGTCCCGTGGGTCTCCGCGACGGCTGGTTTCTCTCCTTCTGTCCACCGCTCCAGCACTTCCGGGTAGTGACGTCACTACAGCTCGCGTCACGTCACAGTCCTTCTCCGGTGGCCGGATCAGTATAAATAACGAGGCAGGGAGTCAAATAGCACACTTCCAACGCGTTTCGAAACCGTATAGGTTTCTTCATCAGAAGAAGTCGGGTCTTTCCTCTGTCAGCATAGTTGTCGGCCACCGGAGAAGGACTGTGACGTGACGCGAGCTGTAGTGACGTCAAGTGGAGGAAAAGGAAACGGAGCGCAGAGGTGTCAATACCAATTTGCCACTATCAAGCTTTCTACCGGCATGCTAACATGGCCAGTTATCTGTTCACTCCATTGCTGACTGGGTCCAAATCACTCCATCCACTACTCCGGTTTGTGCCTTCATCTATATGGCCAATACAACACTCTACTTATGTTATTGTGGGTCCTTCTCACCCCACTAACCAGTATTTACAGTATGCACAAGATCAAAAAGTCTTCCTCAAAACTTCCTGTCCATCTTGGCCCTAAAAAAAAAACCAGTATCTGTATTATCATTGTTTTTGCTAAATATATAGGAGATTATACAAATACTAAAACAGGAAGCAAAAATTGCTGCATATTGCAGTACATGATCTTTTTATTTTTTAATAAAAGTTGCATTTTCTCCAAAATCCAGCATCTCTAGTGACTAATCATTAACTAAATAGTGAAATATTTGTACCAAAGGTAAAGAAAGATACATTTCCCAAAGATACATGGAAATGTATTCTGCCCCTCCAACCAAGAATCTCCTCTTCACAGGCATGAGTTTTGCACAGAGTCCTATAGATACATGTGTAGCGCACTTTCCCCCACCCTATGGAAGATATGGCAACTATGGTGTATGGTGCGTAACCTGTGGCTCCTAGAAGTCCTGAACCTCCGCCACTGAGAGCCTCGGATGTACCTGATTCTTATGGTGACAGCGCCTCCACCTGCAAGGGATCCCGACTTCGAGGGATGGACCCTTACAGGAACAATAATAGCAATACATGCACACAAATACAGTTTATGCTAACAACCTTTACTGAACACAATAACATGGGTACCCTGTACCACACAGTAATATAGGCCCCCAACCTGATACCAACAGTGAGTGTTCCAAGAGTATATTGGGTGCCAGGCACCAATTCCCTGATGTCCCTTTCCCAAAGTCAAGGCCCACCCAAAGTGTTGGAGATAGCGCTATCCTTTGGAGTGTTAGTGCACATGGTTAGGTACCTGCCCGGGCTCCAGCACCCGGGTATTGCAGAATAAGGAGGATCCGTCTGATTCAACGTTGTCGTCCGCGATGGCGTCCGCCTCCGCATGGGATTGAATTCCGGCGTGGATAATATCACCTTACCATTTTTACTGCGTAGCTGGTCGGTTCCCAGACCACAGGCCACAGTCACTGGCGTGGCTGTACCTGACTATATGCAGCTACTGGGGAAAGGTCTCTGATTATGGGCTTTCCCTATAGCAGCCACAAGCTACAGTGAGGCGGGGCCTAACGGGAGCCTAAAGGAGAAGATCCAGCCTTGTCCAGGGGAGCACTGCTCCCTGGACACTACCTACTCCTCAGAGGTCCCTCTTCTGACTGCCGTGTCCCCTCTAGCATGCCAAATTTATCTTCTTCAGCAGGGTAATCGTCACAGCCCTATTGGCTGTTGTGCCTCACATGATCCTGCAGCCCAGTGGCTGCTGGGGGTTGTAGTCCCCTTTGGAGCCTTCCCTGCATTAGCCGCTGCTTGTGCTAACTTCTGCACATGCGTGCGCTCCTTTCTAATGTCCGACATTCTTGGCCATACAGCTCATGCGTGTGCACCTAAAGATGGTGGCACCCTTTACCATAGACCACCGGGAGCCTCTAGCGATGCGCTCGCCCCTCCAACAATTGCGCGCCGCCCGCAACACTCCCGGCACCCACCGGACACTTCAGTACAGGAGGAGGTAAGGGGACCAAGGGGAAAGGGGACACAGGGGGGAACCTAGCTACACATGTATTTAAAATATGTACACACACATGCACATACTTCTTATACAGACACAATTAGGTTACGGTGTATAAAAAAAAATCAAAAATCTATACCGACAGGACAGCAATAACGAAGAACCCATAAATGTTTCTGCGTGACTGTCACGGTAGCTAGTGACAGGTTATAAAACACACCAAAATATCTGGGTTGAATTGAATACGACTTAGATATAATAAATATAGTTAATTCCTTAATGAAGGAGGACACACAAGATACAGTAATACAAATAACACACAAGAAATAGCACTTACTTAAGGGTTGGGCAATGAAGCCATCAGGTACAGGATTGGCAATTCATTCAGCAATACAGGTTCAGATGAAGACATGATGAAAAGACACAAAGACAATGGGTATAGAGCTTACACTGGTTTATATGGAGTTTCAGCCCCATACCTTAACCTTTGGGTGCCGGAAAGCCTAGCAGACTTCTTTGTAGTCAGGCAACCCTTCTGTCTGTAAGTGTGAATTATGACACTTACAGACCACTCAGGCTCTGCGTTTCCCCGCCCTATTGTCTACACTAAGAGTGGTCAGCCTTTGATCAGAGGGTTTATTGTAGACCACTTGTCTCCCCCAGTGAACATTAACATAAAGCAAAGCCAGTAATTTTCCCGGGCTTTTATACCAGCCTTGCAAAACAGTATTTTCTTTAATATCTATACATATTAAAATAATCCGTTCTGTGGGTCTAAGCAGGCAGAAATTTGCCAGGTCCTCATGCCGGAGGACCTTTGCCAAAGTGGCAAAGTTTCAGCCTTCCACGACCTCCAGAACCAGAGATACAAAAAACAAGTTAAAATCCCCTATAAACTTTAATACAGGATTCTCCGCTATAGCTAAAAGAAATCACTGCGTTTCACTCTCCTATTGAAATCAATGGGCTCCGCTGCTATAGGCTTTCAATGGAGCAACTCCGCCATTGAAGTCAATGGGAAAACCACAATTTTCACATTTGCCCATACTCCGTCTGGTTGATCGGAGAGGGCTGGAAATGACCATGCAGTCATGCCGGAACAGTGACTACATGCGACCAAAATCCCAGCCCTCTGGTCCTCACAAAACCGGAGATATGGGCTTATACTTTTTACACTTTCGGACTTAGCCGTTTCAAAGCCACGCGGCTTTCCTCCATTAGAATCAATATGGCCGGCGCCGCCATAGGAAATGCATGGGCCAGCGCCGCCATTGGATTCAATGGGACCTCCGCTCCCATTAGAGTCAATGGCGCGACCCTCGTGGCGAGCGCGACCCTTTAAGGGGGTCCTTAATTCCCGGACCCGGTGGTGGTCGAGTGTGGAGGTTCCTAGGGTCTAGGGGCAAAAAGAATTTTATTCCGGGGTGCCCTAGAACCTAAGTTTCCCACGCCAATTGTGATTAAACTTAACCGGGGAGTGATCAAAGCTCTTTTTTAGACAATGTATCCGCTTCTGTGGTCTGCGGTTTGGATGGCTGCCAACCCGTTCCTGGAGGTCGGCGTCGAGGAATACCCATTGAAATGAATGGCTTCATTGACTTACAATGAAGGGCGCCACCTGCAGGTCTTCTGATGAAAATGGACCGAAATCGCCAGTTTTCCCATAGGATCGAATGGAGCTGCAATGGTGACCTATGGGGAGCTGCAAAATGGAGCCTGAAAAGGCGGGAAATGGAACAAAGGGCTATAATCACTCCTTAACTATTAACCCTTTCCCTCCCGCATCAATCCCAGTGTATGTGTTGGTGCAGACACTGGAATGTGAACAATACATTTTTACAAGGGAATATACAGTTGGTTGCTGAAGCAGGGTAAAAACACATTACGGGACCACAGTCCAGTTAACCCCTTGCCTCCCAAGTGAGAGCAGGGGGTGGCCAAATGGGGTGTAACCCCTTTAATACCGGGCCAAACCCCCTCTCCCATGACTGTGACTTCCACACGTCCCCGAATCGGTCATTAACCCTCTTATCTTATACTGTGGTGCCGACGAGTATTCTTAAACAAATCTGGGGCAATCACCAACAAGATCCAGGTACATGCTGGGTACATGCTGGGTGACA
The DNA here is from genome assembly GCF_040206685.1 of Ascaphus truei. NCBI lineage: Eukaryota > Metazoa > Chordata > Amphibia > Anura > Ascaphidae > Ascaphus > Ascaphus truei. The sequence goes on from NC_134484.1 coordinate 490,716,004, forward strand.
TTTCTGTAGACAGACTAATGGCCCATCGGATTAACAGAGGGGGTGTGTTGTGTTTATCCCTGCTGTGTTAATCCGATGGGCCATTAGTCTCTGCAGAAATGTCACTGAAATGTTTGCAGCATGTATCCAGCATGTACCTGGGTCTTGTTGGTGACAGGCCCAGATTTTCTAAGGCAAGTTTTTCCTTCTCTTACCGTGCACCCCAAAACTGCAACAACCTACCAGAGACACTCACATTCACCATCAGTTTAAGTTCTTTCAAAACTAAGGCTGTCTCACATTTTAATCTGGTCTGTAACTGTTACATACGCCCATAATATACATCTCCTCTAGCTGTGCAAGTTTAAGGCAAGTTTTAGAATACTCGTCGGCGCACCTGTAGGTAAAACAGCTATTGACATATAAATGAGCTTAGTGACACTGCATGTGTGTCACGCTGCGCTCACCTCAAACAGGACTAGACCGCGGGGCTGAGGTGGGGATGTATATAACCGCCGCCCTACAACCACGGAGTCAGGTCCGCAATGCGTTGCCGGAGTCGTGGAGCTGGGTCGGGGCAGGAGAGTTCGGGGAAGCTGTGGTACTTGCCGTGATCCGGGGTTGGAGAGAGAAAGAATTGTCGTATCCGAAGCCGTGGTCGAGGAGAGGAGAGAGAAGAATGGTCGTTATCCGAAGCCGTGATCAAGGAGAGGAGAGCGCGGGGGTCCAATAACAAGCCAAAGTCCAGGGGTAGAGAAGAGACAGGTCCAGGTACAAGCAGGGGTCACAACACGAGTCAGGGCACAGGAACAGACAAGATCCAAGAAGCAGCAAGCACAGCACAACAGTGTTTTTGTCCAGCAAAGTGAAAGTGAAACAGGAAGGTATTTAAAGGGGAAAGCACCAATCAGGAACTAGCAGCTGATGACCTCACACATAAGCCACGAGCCGATAGGGTAGTGCAGGATTGGCTACTGGTGTAACACAGCTGATGCTACTAGTGTTCGTTGGCGTGCGGTGTGCGCGCGTACGAGGAGTGCGACGCAGAGTGGGTGCTGTGGTGATACTGCGGGAGCGCGCCTCCGCGGATGAAGCATTGCGCAGCTGCGTGCGCACCGATAGCGGTCTGTGAATGTCAGAGGTACAGCCGTGTGACACGTGCTGGGGGCGGAGCCTGGCGGCGACCCTGACAATGTGTCACTTTTTGCTTACAATCCATTTTACATGGACTTTTTTTTTTTTTCAACCAAAAGTTTTTATTAGATGTTTGTTACAGGCATAAAATAATCTCACAACCCACTGGCTTGCTGTCCTGTATACATAACATCATTTTTCTCAAACAAAGAGACTCACGTGACTCACAGGGGGGAACAGACCGACAAACAAGACAACTAACATTACCAACACGCCGACAAGGGAAAGGGAGGGGAGAGGGGGGCAGAGAAAAAAAGGGGGTGGGGAACTGCAGCCTACTGAATCCTGCTTTGTAAAACCTCTGCGGGGTCTTTCTCCTCCAGGTGGGGACCTACATATGAGACTCTGAGGCCTGTGTACAGTAAATGTGGGGTTATTGGAACCAGTCAACCCTACCTGTCCCTACCCTAATCATAGTCTGTGCCGACCCATCAAAGGAGAACGCATTTCCAACTATCATAGCAAAATGTTGGTGGCCTCCACCCCGGGGATGTCTGACTGGGCCACCCATGGTGCCAAGACTTTTAAGAAATTTTCACTGGTGTTGTTGACCAAACGCATCAACTGCTCAATCCGGCAGATGTGCCAAATTCTATTTCTAATTTTTGGTATTATGAGTAGTTCAGGTTGCTTCCACAATGCTGCGATTTCGCACCTCAGGGCTGTTGCAAAATGTGCAACTAATTTGTGCTCAGATCTACTGAGCCCCCGGGTGCGCCTGCCTAATAGGAACAGCCAGGGGTCCAAAGGAACCATGAGACCAAGAATGCTCTGTAACCAATTCCTGATGGACTCCAAAATCGGGGCCACTTTGGTGCAACTCCACAGCATATGCAGTAAGCCTGCCTGTTCTCCACAATGTTTCGGGCATATTGGGGAGCAACCCTTGACAAACTTTGTCAATCTAGTTGGGGTGAGGTACCACCTCATCAGGACCTTATATCCATTCTCCTTTAAAGTAACACACATTGAACTTTTTGCTGTTGCTGTCAAAATAGTATCCCATTCTTCGTCTTCTAGCGTCTCCCCTAAGTCAGCTTCCCATCTACTCCTGTAGCTAAGTTTATTGTCTTCGTCCACAGCAGGACAGATCACCTCCCGGTAAATCCTAGAATTAAGCCCCTTTGTTTCTGTCCCTCTGGAACATAGCTGCTCAAAATTTGTTCGCCTTTGGCGTTTTGGAATTTTAGTATAGAACGCTCTTATCTGGAGATATCTGAAGATATCTGAAGAATTCAGAGTTAGGCAACTCTTTTTCAGATTTCAATTGCTTAAAGGATTTTATGGACGTTCTCCCCTCCAGATGCAAGAGCCTCATAAGGCTCTTTTGTCTCCAGATTGCGAAATATTTACTACGCAGGCCCGGAGCGAAATCAGGGTTGCCTACAAATGGGGTCATCAAGGAGTGCCTCACTGTGAGGGCACACCTATATTTAGTAGTCTCCCAAATTGCCAGGGAGCTGTTCAGTGCAGCGAGCGGTTCACCGACCAATTTAGATACCTTTTTTTGGAAGCCAAATTAGATCTTGTATCTCTATGGGGGGCGCAGCACTCTTTATCCAATTCAACCCAGCATCTGAGGTTAGGGTGTGAGTGCCACTGGATAATTTGAGTTAGTTGGGCCGCTCTGAAATATGACAACAAGCAAGGTACCGCTAATCCCCCTCTTATAACTGGTCGAATTAGTGTGCTTGATTTAATACGAGGCTTTTTATTACCCCAGACAAATTTCATCATAGAGGACTGCAGCCGGAGGATGTCTTCTTTTATAACTCGTACCGGAAGGGTCTGGAACAAGTATAAAATTCTGGGTAGTAGGTTCATTTTCAGGCATTGGATCCTGCCGATCCACGTGATACTACTGTATAGTGCGCCCATTTTCTGAGATCCTCCTTCAGAGTCCTTATCAGTCTGGGGTAATTTGCCTTATATAAGGCGCTATACTCTTTGGTGATGTTAATCCCTAAGTATTTTATGTAGGAGGCTTGCCATTTGAAATGGAAATTTACCTCAATTAGTTTTTCTGTAATCTTTGGCAGGTTTATATTTAGAGCTTTCGACTTTGCCTGATTAATTTTACATCCCGAGATCTTATTAAATTTCCCCAACAAACTAAACACATTCGGCAGAGAGGTGAGGGGTTTTGATAATGTTAGGATAACATCGTCTGCATACAGGGCCACTTTATGTGACTGCTTCTGGACTTGTATCCCTGTTATGTCTGGGTTAAGGTGGATGTGTGCTGCCAGCGGCTCAATGCATAGTGCAAAGAGGAGGGGGGATAGGGGACAGCCCTGCCTGGTGCCGCTTTTTATCTGGAAATCTTCCAATGGGAAACCTTGATGTCTGACGTTCGCCATCGGACCCTGATATAGAGCTAGAATGGCGTTTATCAATCTCCCCCCATGCCAAATTCCTCAAGCGTCTCTCTTATGGAGGGCCAATCAATCCGGTCAAACGCTTTCTCGGCGTCCAGACTTAATGCCATCGACGGGATATTTTTCCACTTCGCCAAATCAATTAGATCTATGATCCGTCTGGTGTTATCTGTCGCCTGCCTTCCGCAAATAAAGCCCACTTGATCGGGATGGACCAGCATTGGCATTGCCTGATTAAGACGGTTGGCCAATAATTTGGAGAAAATTTTGGTGTCAGAATTAATTAAGGAAATCGGTCTATAGCTTTTGCAATCCACTGGGTCCTTCCCCTGTTTATGGATCACTGAGATGGACACCTGAAGCATTGGGCCTGGAATGGGGGCACCCACCAGAAAATAATTGAATAGTTTTAGTAAATGAGGAGCTAAAAAAATTCTGTATTTTTGTAGTATAAATTTGAGAAGCCATCTGGGCCCGGGGCCTTAGATGGTTTTAGTGCCTTCATTTACCTCCATTAGCTCCTCTAATGTGAAGTCCCCCTGCAGCGCCTCCCTATCCTCTCTGCTGAGCTTGGGCAAACTTGCCTCTGAGGCTGAAAACCAATTCCTAAATCTGCCGTCAATGTACTTTGGGGAGCTCTTGTCGGAGATGTGGGTTTCTTGTAACATAATGATGTCAGGGTCGTATCTTTTGTAATCCGACATCGCCATCCGCCTTTTCTGGGGACTATTAAAACCTTTAACATTGTGGGAAATAATTACAAAGTCTTTACCCATTGGGATAGTTTATAGGGTGTGGTGTGACGAGGGCTACCTGCTCTTGTGTTGTGTACGTGTTCCAGGAACTCTGCTTTGAGATGAACCCTTTCCGGATCGAATACTCAGGCTGCCGGGAAGAAAAAAAAACCAATGTGAAAGACACGAGGAAAACATAGAGGAAGTCACAAGACAACAGTTCAACACACGAAATACACAACAACCTGTGGCAGCTTTGGGACGAGCCTCAGCTGCCACAGTAACTGCCTCTCCTGGATGTCCAGCATGGCCACCTCCCCGGGAGTTCTTCTGTCCCGCGTTGGCCCTCTCATCCGCTGGTCCAGGCAGGACTTTTATGAGCCACCCTGGCTTAGCCCAGCTGGTGCTCATATGGAGACCCATAGCGTTAGTGGGAATGGAGTCAGCCACCCACCCCTCCCCCCCTTACATGAGCATGCACTGAATATCCACTCTTATGGTGCAATACTTTTCGATTCCCCTCCCTTTTCGGAGGAAGAATCATTCAATCTGCAACCTGAAAACCTGTAAACTAGAACTAACAACTTTAACCCTGTAATTTCCGTAACCCTATGAGTGTTCTTGCCAAGTGTTCACCTATCCCTTTCCTCTTGTATCTTGGGACTATATAATTCACCTATTTTTTTTTATTATTATTATTAACACTTTTACGGGTGTTAGGGGTTATTGCGATTTTTATTTTCCTCCCCTACCCTCCCTCCCCTCCTTTCTTTCCACTGACCCCCTCGTGAGGATTCTAAAATGTTATTTTGCATCATAGGGCCCCCCCTCCTGCCTCTCTCTATCTCTATTCCCCTATTAATTGACGGGCCGCTCTCCTTGAACACTCTGCTGGCAACCGCTACCCTCTGACATTGTTCCCTGGTATGCCGCTCCCCCCCTGAGCCCTTTCCCCTATTCTCCATAATGCCGGCCTCCCTCGCTCTCGCGAGATAGCAGCAGTTCCGGCGCCTCAGGATGATGTTCTCAGCTGGCGGTGCGTGCCAGCCCCAACCAAGATGGGCGCTGGGCTATATCCTCTGACGTAGTTCCGGTGAGCGCCATTTCTCCCCCGCCCGCGCCAGAAGACGGTTGGATTCCCACATCTTAATCGCGCCACTGGACCTCTGCAGATGTGCAGCTCACCCAATGGCATCCATGATCCTCACCAATGCCATCTTAGAGGGATGCGTGTCACCGTGGGAAGCCGCCATTACTGCCTGGATTATGCACCGGGCCTCGAGGTAAGGCAAGTCCTGCAAATAGGTTTTTTATTCCCGAAGTTAGCTTTTTACCCCCGTCACCGCTTTGTAATACTGGCTATCTCGGGACCTGCCCTCTTGAATGTTATTTGTTGCGTTTTGGGGTAATAGTGAAAGGAATAGAAAGTCTACAAGTCACTTGGTTTGCGAAGAACTTTAATATACAGGAACAGCAGGTATTTTGGGTAACAATCAATCAACCGTAAGAAACCGAGAACTTGCTTGGGTTTTTGTTGGATTTTGAGGCCCTCACTCATCTTCAGGGGCGACGGACCCCCGGTTTGGTTTAGCCTTCCCAGCTTTCTGCCACTCCTGTTTTGCAGGCTGAACTCTGGCGGGGCTCACTCTCGATTCCTCCATTAGCCCAATTTTGCGCAGGAATTCATCTCCCTCCTCCAGTTCTTTCATGGAAATGGCTTGACCGTTTTTGATGATGAGGAGGCCAAAAGGGAAGGTCCACCTGTAGCGTATGGCCCTCTCACGCAGGACCCTTGTCCCTGGCTGAAGCTTCCTCCTTCTAGCCAAGGTTATTGGGGATAGATCCTGGAAAATTTGTAAAGAGGACTCTTCAAATTGACAGGCTCCATCCGCTTTTGATCTCTGGATCACCGCCTCACAGGTGCGATAGTAATGGAGCCTAGCGATGACATCCCTGGACTGCTCCATGGCTAGCGGTTTACTTCTTAAAGCGCGGTGGCCCTGGTCCATCATTAGGGTGTTTGCGGGCTGGTCAGGCAACAGCGCTTCCATCCACCTGGAGAAAAAGCCTTCCACATCCGTGACCGATTCGGGGACCTCGCGGATCCGGATGTTATTCTGGCGCTCCCGGTTCTCTGCGTCCTCCTGTTGGTCCGCTATCTCAGCCACTTGTGCCTGCATGAGAGAGGCTTTCTTGTCTGTTTTCTTCAGCGATTTGGAGACGGTCGCCATGTTGTCCTCCAGGGCCCCGGTATGTTCTCCTACATGTTGAACCTCTTTGCGGAGCTCCTGGATCTCTGAATGTAGGAGAGTCTTTAGGTCTCGATACATGCGATCAAAGTCGCAGAGGCAGAGGGGTAACTGCTCCGGCCCCTCCGCTATATCTTCCTCCCGCTCCGAATCTGATCCGCCATTTGAATTCGCCGCTATTTCTGACTCTGCCGCTCGCTAATTTGACCTGTTAAGATATTTCCGAAGGTCACCAGTATTTTTCTTCCGATTGTTTTGTGGGGCCATCACCAGGTATTCCTCGCTTGGAGGGGGTTATTTTCAGGTGCAAATAAGTGCTAAGTCGTGGGGATTTTATTGAACACTGCTCAGTGGGGGACGGAGCTCTCGGCTTAAGCTGCCATCCACTTCAACTTCGCGCATGCATCTTTACATAGACTTTTAAAGAATTCATAGAAACTTCTTTCTTAATGGCTAAAAAGAGCATTACCATCATTTTTCCATTCTAGATTCGCAGGAGAGAGTGCTCCAAAAAGCTCACTCAGAAATATAATATGTCTGATCGTCAGTGGACAATGGAAAGAAGAATAGGGGAGCGCAAACCAGGAAAGAAAATGAAAATGAATATAAAATAAAAAAATAATAAATAATCAATGATAACAAAACTCTTGTATTGATATCAACGTGCAGACAAGTGGGGGGCTGTGTAGGGGATTGGTACACAAACCAATAGGCTGGGTAGCACAAGAGACTATCCACCCTATTGTGAGGGGAATAGCCAGGAGTGGTGGGGGAGTGAAACGTATAAAAATAATAATAGAGACTCACACGGGCGTGTGTGAATCCATGCCACACAAGGTATCTTTAGCACTGGTAAACTGGTGCCTCGTCTCTCTGATGATGCAGTGGTGTAGAGTGCTCGGAGTAGAATCCTCAAAATGCTCCCAATGGTAGTTGGAGAAAGAGTGCCAAGAAGATGTGATTGGCTCTAGTAGACCATGTGACAGAGGCTTGGGGAAGAACGGATGTGATATCATTGAAAGCCTGTCACATGGTACTAGAGTCAATCAGAGTTGGGATGTATTTCCCACGCTCTGATTGGCTACCGTGCCATGTGAGGCCGGCCATCTTTCTTTTCATGACATCATCTTAAAGGCAATTGAAGCACAGCCATTCTGATTGTTGGCAACGGAGGACAAGAATTTTGCTGGCGATGGGGGCTTCTTATTGATGAGGTCAGTAGAACTTTATTTATGTTATTATGCTAGTTAATGTGTTTAATAATGGGCAAATAATCTATTATCCATATCTGAATAATAGTTATTTGGCACATTATTGTACTGTATGTTTTCACTCAATCCCTGCAGCACGTATCTTCACTCACTCCCTGCAGCACACAGTATCACTCACTCTCTGCAGAACACAGTATCACTCACTCACTGCAGCAGAAAGTGTCACTCTCTCTATGCAGCCCACGGCATCATCACTCCCTGCAGCACATATCGTCAATCACTTGATCTAGCACATAGCATCACTCACTCAATGCAGCACTCAGCGTCACACAGCATCACTCACTCCCTTTGG